>NW_024609830.1:1450000-1720000 GCF_018296145.1 Oncorhynchus tshawytscha
CTACTGTACCACAGCCAGACTACTGGACCACAGACAGATTACTGGACCACAGACAGACTATGGGACAACAGACTCCTGGAGCACAGAGAGACTACTAGTCCACAGACAGACTACCAGATCACAGACAGACTACTAGTCCACAGACAGACTACTTGACCACAGACAGACTACTAGACCACAGACAGACTACTGGACCACAAATAGACTACTGGACCAGACAGACTACTGGACAAGACAGACTACTGGACTACAAACAGACTCAGTCAAAACGTCAGTTGGTCATGTTGAGTGGATGGAAATATGACCCTTTTACTGAGGCCTGATTTTCAAAAGGTTTGATAAATCCTGCTATTCAAACCTGGTAGCTTTGTCACTATGCCTCTTTGCTAAATTGTTGGCATCATAGTTGATTCATTTAAACATCGTTTTGCTATTTTAGATCAACAGACATTTTAATTTCCCCCTCAATATCAACTGAGGATATTGTGATAAATGAAATCACAGCACATGCTGCCAAGTGATGGTAAACTGCTGTACCCCACATCCTCCCCAACTCCCCTCCCTTTATTTTCTAGCTCATCAATTGCTCAGCACCAACCTGGACTCAGGGGTAGACGTAACATATTAAATGTAACCAAAAGACTTACTGGTATGATATGCTACGTTTCATATGGTACAGTGGCTTGTGAAAGTATTCACCCCCCATTGGCATTTTTCCTATTTTGTTGCCTTACAACCTGGAATTAAAATGTATTTTTGGGGGGTTTGTATCATTTGATGTACACAAAATGCCTACCACTCTGAAGATGCAAAATATTTTTTATTGTAAAATAAACAAGAAATACGACAAAAAAAAACGGAAAACTTGAGCATACATAACTATTCACCCCCCAAGGTCAATACTTTGTAAAGCCACATTTTGCGGCAATTACAGCTGAAGTCTCTTGGGGTATGTCTCTATAAGCTTGGCACATCGAGCCACTGGGATTGTTGCCCATTCTTCAAGGCAGTACTGCTCCAGCTCCAAGTTGGATGGGTTCTGCTGGTGTACAGCAGTCTTTAAGTCATAACACAGAATCTCATTTGGATTGAGGTCTGGGCTTTGACTCGGGCACTCCAAGGCATTTAAATGTTTCCCCTTAAACCAGTCGAGTGTTGCTTTAGCAGTATGCTTAGGGTCATTGTCCTGCTGGAAGGTGAACATCCGTCCCAGTCTCAAATCTCTGGAAGACTGAAACAGGTTTCCCTCAGAAATGTCCCTGTATTTAGCGCCATCCATTATTCCTTAAATTCTAACCAATTTCCCAGTCCCTGCCGATGAAAAACATCCCCACAGCTTGATGCTGCCACCACCATGCTTCACTGTGGAGATAGTGTTCTCTGGGTGATGAGAGGTGTTGGGTTTGTGTCAGACATAGTGTGTTCCTTGATGGCCAAAAAGCCCCCAAAATTCTGGCCACTCTTCCTTAACGCCCAGCTCTGTGGAGTGTACGGCTTAAAGTGGACATATGGACAGGTACTCCCATCTCCTCTGTGGAGCTTTGCAGCTCCTTCAGGGTTATCTTTGGTCTCTTTGTGGCCTCTCTGATTAATGCCCACCTTGCCTGGTCCGTGAGTTTTGGTGGGCGGCCCTCTCTTGGCAGGTTTGTTGTGGTGCCATATTCTTTCCATTTTTTAATAATGGATTTAATGGTGCTCTGTGGGATGTTTAAAGTTTCAGATATTTTTTTAGAACCCAAACCTGGTCTGTACTTCTCCACAACTTTGTCCCTGACCTGTTTGGAGAGCTCCTTGATCTTCATGGTGTCACTTGCTTGGTGGTGCCCCTTGCTTAGTGATGTTGCAGAATCGGGGGCCTTTCAGAACAGGTGTATATATACTGAAATCATGTGACAGATCATGTGACACTTAGAATGCACACAGGTGGACTTTATTTAAATAATTATGTGACTTCTGAAGGTAATTGATTGCACCAGATCTTATTTAGGGGCTTCATAGCAAAGGGGGTGAAAACATATGCACTCACCACTTTTCCATTTTTTTGTTTTTGTTTTGTTTTTTGAAACAAGTTATTTTTTACATTTCACTTCACCAATTTGGACTATTTTGTGTATGTCCATTACATGAAATCCAAATAAAAATCCATTTAAATGACAGGTTGTAATGCAACAAAATAGGAAAAAACGCCAAAGGGGATGAATACTTTTGCAAGGCTCTGTATGTATTAATTAGTGGATGTCGATCATCATATGATATCTTACAAATTGCAATTTGTACAATATGTTATTATTGCAATATTGAAATAACCACCACACACCATACAATATTTTACAAAATTGCAAACCTATCATATGCTACAAATTCCAATTTGTTTTCACTAACATTAGTTAGGTGGCTAACAGTAACATTACCTAGGCTACGGTTTAGGGTTAAGGTTAGGGTCAAGGAAAGGGTTAGTTAACATGCTAAATAGTTGCAAAATAGATCAAAAGTCATAAGAAGTTGCAAAATTGGTAATTCGTTAAAATGCTAAAGTTGTCCGTGATGAGATTCGAAATGCAACTTTTGGGTTGCTATACTTTTGCGTTCTATTTCCACCCATCAACCTTTGCATTAAACATCCACCCATCCACCCGGACCAACCACCCTACTTTAGTTTTTGCCTTAATTAACCTTCTGTCTTATGTAACCACACCAAACATAACATGACTAATTTGAGTATCCCGGATTTACATTTACTATGTTACGTCTAGTCTATGAGTCCAGGCTGTTAGCACAACACGGACAGCCAATCCCGCTCGGCTCGACTCGTAAGTATACCTGGAGATTTTAGACACGAATAAAAACTATGTCTGTACTGAGAAGACCTGACGGAACCATGACAGGTACCGAGTGAAGAATTAATAACGGAATATCAAGAAGAGTACACTGCGTCTGTTCCGGAGGCGTTCGAGGTTCGAGTGAGCACCTTTTGGTTCGGAGCGCACACATACGCACGCATCTGAGCAGCGATGGGCGCTTGGACGCTGCTGCTGTGCCTACTCGCCATTGTGAGAGGTGAGTAAGTTGTCTGTCGAGGCTTTGTTAATGGCTCGCCGGAGTCGGGAATGATGCGCTTTTGTGTGGCTCTTCTCGGTACGACCACGAGGTGCTGAAAGCACCATACATTAGTCTTCTATAGATTTAATGGAAGGATGCTTTGAGGGAGGGGTAGTTGGATAAAGGGAGAGGAGAAGACAAGATACAGATAATGACCGTTTCATTGCTGTGTCACCATCGTTCTCCTAACGGCTGTGTGTGAGTACGTACTAGGCTACAACGGAATGATGATGTTAGGGAGAAATGATACATCATAACTGCATTACGTTATGCGCTCAACTGGGGTGATCTTTTATGACAACATTACTGAAGGCAACCAGGAAGACAATATTTCTCTTTATGCTACGCGTTCATATATTGCAGAATGCAATACAATGGAGAAGGTGAGTTCCCCTCCTACAATAAAAGACGCGTTGAATCCTATACCCAAGCAATCCATGATTATTGAGTCCCCATTACTGTGTGGATATGTCTTCCTTTCTATTGAGAGAATGTTTTTCCCATCGACATAGCCTTTTAGTCTATATTTCTTAGCCATTAATGACGTTACATGACTGATAATGGAAGATTATGTGTCACTGTATAGCTGGCCTTGCTTATAGTACACAGATCAAGTAACATTATCACCCTAGTGTGGGATCCAAGGTTAGATGTATGATTTACACACACACACACACACACACACACACACACACACACACACACACACACACACACACACACACACACACACACACACACGGCACTTAACCCTAATTGCACCAGGGTCACCGTTGATAAAGGCAGACCCTGGCCATGACACCACTCCCGAGGGTGTCTCAATATGGACGTGTACTTGTGTGAAATAGGACAAATATAAGCACTCACATGGCCCACACATACACCCCCTACCTACACACATACACCCCCTACCTACACACATACACCCCCTACCTACACACATACACCCCCCTACCTACACAATTGAGCCCCACAGTGGACGCGTCATAAAACCTAGCAGTGAAACATGGAAATGGTTCGCTCTCGTGTAAATCTCTCTCAGACAACGATACTTTTATCTATATATTCAGCTCTATTTACTCTCGGATTCCAAAATGCTAATTAGCATCAAATAGACATCATGACTACAAATCCCTGCAAGCTCTTGCACGTAGACTACAAATCCCTGCAAGCTCTTGCACTTCATCTCTAGCTGACACGTTTGCTGTCAGCCAGCTATATGAATAAGTTGGCATGGTGTTAGAATGCACTGCTGTATTAAAGCAATTGAGAACTAACTTGTTGACATGTTCTGTTGCAGATTCAAAGCCAAATGAACTCATTGCAGAATGTATCCATAATCATGAATGAATAAGCATATTGTTTTTACCAGAATGCAACAGTCGCCCATCAATCACGTCAAACACCTGTGAGAGCGAAATTACAAGATGTTTTGTGGAATATAATAGGGGTCTTATAACACTGTCATCTGGGCATGGTCTTCTGAATTGGGCCTCTGGGGGCTCAATGCTGACCGTGGATTTACCATGCCTTTGGTGATAAAACCTAAAGACCGCATTCCATAGCATGAGTTGGTGTTTGTGTGCTGGGAGGTACCAGGATAGAGATGGCTCCGGTATGGATAATGATGAGAGGAACAGACCCTGTTCAGACCAGGCCAGACCCTGGTTTCTGCACAATGAGAACAGTCTTTACAGCAGATACTGTCTGCTGTGAATTGTCAATTTATTTTATGCAAATCATTATGACCTATTCTACACATCTGTTGTTTGTCATGTAGACTAAGGGGGTGTATCTTTGCTATAAAAGAGCTTTGTTTCCTTTGTGTCGGGGCTCTCAACGAATCATATAAGGATGGTTCGTTGACCAGCCATCACTATTGCAGGGTACTCACATTATTAACTTGTGTGTGTGGTGTGACCTGCTTTCCTTATTAATAAGTGAATTAAGATTAGTTTATGTGTAAATCTGACTTGTGTGATGAGTTTGTCTCTCCTCATTTGATAATAAAGAAATAACCACCACACACCTTAACTCCAACAATTCAATTGTTTTAATAAAATCTAAATAGTAAACAATGCATGCATGTGCCTTTTATACATAACATATAAACATCTGAATGTAAGTAAAGATGAAATGATTTCTTCATCAATGCCACAAACCTGGGACATCGAAGATCACCCTATGAACTAGTATTCCTATCAGAGAACAACACACAGATTCTTCTGATTTTAGACCAGCACAAATAACACCATGTAAAACAGCATATTGTAAATTTTGGTTGGTGAGTTACAAATGTAGAAACAACTGAAGGTGTAAGGTAGCTTTTATAGAAAATACTAGGTCAACTCCAGCAGAATGAGAAACACACCTAACAGACTCAAAACAAGGAAGCCATACCTAAACACAGCTATATCAACACCCTTCTAGTGTAACAGGTCCATGTAGCCATGCCTAAACACAGCTATATCAACACCCTTCTAGTGTAACAGGTCCATGTAGCCATGCCTAAACACAGCTATATCAACACCCTTCTGGTCAATGTAACAGGTCCATGTAGCCATGTCTAAACACAGCTATATCAACACCCTTCTAGTGTAACAGGTCCATGTAGCCATGCCTAAACACAGCTATATCAACACCCTTCTGGTCAATGTAACAGGTCCATGTAGCCATGTCTAAACACAGCTATATCAACACCCTTCTAGTGTAACAGGTCCATGTAGCCATGCCTAAACACAGCTATATCAACACCCTTCTGGTCAATGTAACAGGTCCATGTAGCCATGCCTAAACACAGCTATATCAACACCCTTCTAGTGTAACAGGTCCATGAAGCCATGCCTAAACACAGCTATATCAACACCCTTCTAGTGTAACAGGTCCATGTAGCCATGCCTAAACACAGCTATATCAACACCCTTCTGGTCAATGAAACAGGTCCATGTAGCCATGCCTAAACACAGCTATATCAACACCCTTCTAGTCAATGTAACAGGTCCATGTAGCCATGCCTAAACACAGCTATATCAACACCCTTCTAGTGTAACAGGTCCATGTAGCCATGTCTAAACACAGCTATATCAACACCCTTCTAGTGTAACAGGTCCATGTAGCCATGTCTAAACACAACTATATCAACACCCTTCTGGTCAATGTAACAGGTCCATGTAGCCATGTCTAAACACAGCTATATCAACACCCTTCTAGTGTAACAGGTCCATGTAGCCATGCCTAAACACAGCTATATCAACACCCTTCTAGTGTAACAGGTCCATGAAGCCATGCCTAAACACAGCTATATCAACACCCTTCTAGTGTAACAGGTCCATGTAGCCATGCCTAAACACAGCTATATCAACACCCTTCTGGTCAATGTAACAGGTCCATGTAGCCATGCCTAAACACAGCTATATCAACACCCTTCTAGTCAATGTAACAGGTCCATGTAGCCATGCCTAAACACAGCTATATCAACACCCTTCTAGTGTAACAGGTCCATGTAGCCATGTCTAAACACAGCTATATCAACACCCTTCTAGTGTAACAGGTCCATGTAGCCATGTCTAAACACAACTATATCAACACCCTTCTGGTCAATGTAACAGGTCCATGTAGCCATGTCTAAACACAGCTATATCAACACCCTTCTAGTGTAACAGGTCCATGTAGCCATGCCTAAACACAGCTATATCAACACCCTTCTAGTGTAACAGGTCCATGAAGCCATGCCTAAACACAGCTATATCAACACCCTTCTAGTGTAACAGGTCTATGTAGCCATGCCTAAACACAGCTATATCAACACCCTTCTGGTCAATGTAACAGGTCCATGTAGCCATGCCTAAACACAGCTATATCAACACCCTTCTAGTCAATGTAACAGGTCCATGTAGCCATGCCTAAACACAGCTATATCAACACCCTTCTAGTGTAACAGGTCCATGTAGCCATGCCTAAACACAGCTATATCAACACCCTTCTAGTGTAACTGGTCCATGTAGCCATGTCTAAACACAACTATATCAACACCCTTCTGGTCAATGTAACAGGTCCATGTAGCCATGTCTAAACACAGCTATATCAACACCCTTCTAGTGTAACAGGTCCATGTAGCCATGCCTAAACACAGCTATATCAACACCCTTCTGGTCAATGTAACAGGTCCATGTAGCCATGGCTAAACACAGCTATATCAACACCCTTCTAGTCAATGTAACAGGTCCATGTAGCCATGGCTAAACACAGCTATATCAACACCCTTCTAGTGTAACAGGTCCATGTAGCCATGCCTAAACACAGCTATATCAACACCCTTCTAGTGTAACAGGTCCATGAAGCCATGCCTAAACACAGCTATATCAACACCCTTCTGGTCAATGTAACAGCTCCATGTTGCTGCTATCAATTGTGGGCAGCACCTTTACCATTGCATTCAGTCTGAACCCCAGGATGAGCAGGAGGACAGAATTTACATAGGCGAAAGAAAGGTAGTAAAAACAGTACACCACAACACTTTTAAATGTGTTTCTGAGTCTAGATATGATCAAATCTGGAGAAGAACAAGTGAAGGAAGCAGCATAGGGAAATTGGGTGAACGTAGGGTGGTTTTACAGCGATAAGATGGAGAGTTAAAAGGGTCTGAAGTTGAGGGACCATGGGGCATGAAAGGCATAGTGTGGAATAAGGGGTAGCTAGAGAGATGGTTAGCCATGGAATAAACATAAAATGTGGTGCTGGTGTGCTTCAACACCCCTTTAGATTGTTGTTACCCCATGTCCAGTCATACTCTGGGCCTCAGAGTGTGTCTCTCAACGTCCTTCCGTCTTAGTTGCAGCATTCAAATCGTGGTCATTGTGTGACATTAAAGACAATGAGTCATCACAGCATTTCCACAAATTGAGCCATAGACAATAGCATTGAGGACAGCATTTCGTTGACAACATGGTGGTTTATACTATGTCTACTGTGTGTGAATGATGGAAGAATCTTACCCCAGCTGTAGGTCCATTTGAGTGTGTGTGACCACTTAGGCCTGCACATCAACCAGTACTGGGTCCATTTGAGACTTGTAATGCTTGCTTTCAAAGTGCTGCTTAAATTTCTTCAGGTCTGCATATATACTGTGCAAAAGTATAAACACAACATGTAAAGTGTTGGTCCCATGTTTGATGAGCTGAAATAAAAGATCCCATAAATGTTCCATATATACAAAAGCTTATTTCTCTAAAAATTTAGTTTACATCCCTGTTAGTGAGAATTGATCCTTTGCCAAGACAATCCAGTCCAGAGTGCAGGGGTACCGGTACCGAGTCAGAGTGCAGGGGCACCGGTACCGAGTCAGAGTGCAGGGGTACCGGTACCGAGTCAGAGTGCAGGGGCACCGGTACCGAGTCAGAGTGCAGGGGCACCGGTACCGAGTCAGAGTGCAGGGGCACCGGTACCGAGTCAGAGTGCAGGGGCACCGGTACCGAGTCAGAGTGCAGGGGTACCGGTACCGAGTCAGAGTGCAGGGGCACCGGTACCGAGTCAGAGTGCAGGGGTACCGGTACCGAGTCAGAGTGCAGGGGTACCGGCTAGTTGAGGTACATGTAGGTGTATATGTAGGTGGGGGCGAAGTGACTATGCATAGGTAACAAACAGCAAGTAGCAGCAGTGTAAAAGGGGGGGGTTCAATGTAAATTGTCCAGTGGCTATTTTTATGAGTTGTTCAGCAGGGGTAAGTGGTTGCTGTTGGCTGGTGTTTTGTGTTGTTTCGGCTCATTAACCTCTCTGTAATTTACTGTTGATGTCTGCTCAACATGGATTGGCGCAGAGAAGAGCAATAAACACATCACTGATTGGCCGAGTTACAGCTGCCTTTAGATTTCCAACCAATCAATAGAGAGTGACAGGACAGGGGACTCCCCCTCAGCCCTGGGTTAACTAACCATCTATCATCATCAGTACAACAACGAGACACACACACACACACACACACACACACACACACACACACACACACACACACACACACACACACACACACACACACACACACACACATTAACTTTATACAAACAGGGTAGTTAACGCATTAATTGTATAAATGAGTAGTTAACACAGAGCGGAGGGGGTGTTTTATACACACATTTGGAAGGCCAAAAAGATCATCAAGGACAAGAACCACCTGAGCCACTGCCTGTTCACCCCACTACCATCCAGAAGGCGAGGTCAGTACAGGTGCATCAAAGCTGGGACCTAGAGACTGAAAAACAGCTTCTATCTCAATGCCATCAGACTGTTAAATGCTGTTAAATAGACATCACTAGCACATTTGGGGCTGCTGCCCTATATACATAGATTTGGAATCATTGGTCACTTTAATAATGGAACACTAGTCACTTTAATAATGTTGACATATTTTGCATTACTCATCTTATATGTATATACTGTATTCTACTGCATCTTAGTCTATGCTGTTCTGACATTGCTCGCCCAAATATTTATATATTCTTAATTTCTTTCCTTTCCTTTAGATTGTGTGTATTGTTGTGAAATTGTTAGATATTACTGTTATATATTACTGCACTGTTAATGCTAGAAACACAAGCATTTCACTACACCCACAATAACATCTGCTAAACACGTGTATGGGACAAATAACATGTGACTTGATTTTTGATTTGACGCACATGTGTACAGACAACACCCCCTCCACGCTACACACACCACATCTGTTACCCCTCATGTAAACTGGCACTACCTGCTGTGGTGATACAGTATATTCAGCGTATATAACATCCAGCAGGTGATGGCAGACACTTAATCCTTTGCACCCCAGTATCTCTACTTGCACATTCATCTTCTGCACATCTATCACTCCAGTGTTTAATTGCTAAATTGTAATTATTTCGCCACTATGGCCTATTTATTGCCTTACCTCCCTTATCCTACCTCATTTGCACACACTGTATATAGACTTTTTCTATTGTATTATTAACTGTATGTTTGTTTATTCCATGTGTAACTCTGTGTTGTTGTTTGTGTCGCACTGCTTTGCTTTATCTTGGCCAGGTTGCAATTGTAAATGAGAACTTGTCCTCAACTGGCCTACCTGGTTAAATAAAGGTGAAATAAAACAAATTAAAAACACACCTAAATGACTGTACGTATTCTTCGCTCTGTTGTTCCATGTGACTTGGGACTGTCTGTCTATTACAAAGCAGTCTGGCAGACTGGGACGAAGGTTCACCTTCCAACAGGACAACAACGTTAAGCACACAGCCAAGACAACGCAGGTGTGGCTTCAGGACAAGTCTCTGAATGTCCTTGAGTGGCCCAGCCAGAGCCCGGACTCGATCGAACATCTCTGGAGAGACCTGAAAATAACTGTGCAGCGAGGCTCCCCATCCAACCTGAGAGCGCTTGAGAGGATCTTCAGAGAAGAATGGTGTGCCAAGTTGTCATGTCATACCCAGGAAGACTCAAGTTACATTTTTTAAATGTAACCTTTATTTAACTCGTGAAGTAAGTTAAGAACTGCCTTGTTCATGGGTAGAACGACAGATTTTTACCTTGAAGTCGGAAGTTTACATAGACTTAGGTTGTAGAACTTGAAACTTGTTTTTCAACCACTCCACAAATTTTGTCAGCTGGGGGATTCGATCCAGCAACCTTTCAGTTACTGGCCCAATGCTGGAACCACTAGGTTCAACCACCCCCAGTTATATACAGACTGAATCCAGTTATTTGAATCCCCCAGTTAAAGTCGGAAGTTTACATACACTTAGGTTGGAGTCATCAAAACTCCCCTTTCAACCACTCCACAAATCCCTTGTTAACAAACTATAGTTTTGGTAAGTCATCCGGGATGCTGGCCTTCTAGGCAGAGTTCCTCTGTCCAGTGTCTATGTTCTTTTGCCCATCTTAATCTTTTCTTTTTTTTGGCCAGTCTGAGATATGGCTTTTTCTTTGCAACTCTGCATAGAAGGCCAGCATCCTAGAGTCTCCTCTTTACTGTTGACGTTGAGACTGGTGTTCTGCGTGTACTATTTAATGAAGCTGCCAGTTGAGGACTTGTGAGGCATCTTTCTCAAACTAGACACTCTAATGTACTTGCCCTCTTGCTCAGTTGTGCACCGGGGCCTCCCACTCCTCTTTCTATTCTGGTTAGAGCCAGTTTGCGCTGTTCTGTAAAGGGTACAGAGCGTTGTACGAGATCTTCAGTTTCATGGCAATTTCTCGCATAGAATTGCCTTCATTTCTCAGAACAAGAATAGACTGAGGAGTTTCAGAAGAAAGTACTTTGTTTCTGGCCATTTTGAGCCTGTAATCGATCCCACAAATGCTCATGCTCCAGATACTCAACTAGTCTAAAGAAGGCCTATTTTATTGCTTCTTTAAATTAGCACAACCGTTTTCAGCTGTGCTAACATAATTGCAAAAGGGTTTTCTAATGATCAATTAGCCTTATAAAATGATAAACTTGAATTAGCTAACACAACGTGCCATTGGAACACATGGTTGCTGATAATGGGTGTGATGGTGATGGTTGCTGATAATGGGCCTCTGTACGCCTATGTAGATATTCCACTAAAAATCAGCCGTTACCAGCTACAATAGTCATTTACAACATTAACAATGTCTACACTGTATTTCTGATCAATTTGATGTTATTTTAATGGACAAAAATGTATACTTCTTTCAAAAACAGGGACATTTCTAAGTGACCCAAAACTTTTTAACGGTAGTGTGTATATACCCAAAACTGGCTTAAATCATATAACAAATGTATACTGAACAAAAATATAAAGGCAACCTGCAACAATTTCAATGATTTTACAGAGCTGCAGTTCATAGAAGGAAATCAATCAATGGAAATAAATTCATTAGGCCCTAAGCTATGGATTTCATATGACTGGGCAGGGGCTCAGCCATGGGTGGGCCTGGGAGGGCATAGGAATCAGAATATTTTTCCCCCTCCTGGGCAGGCGGGATTACACGTAGTCTGCATTTTTGAGGCTGGTTGCAGTACTGCCAAATTCTCTAAAACGGCGTTGAGAAATGAACATTCAATTCTCTGGCAACAGCTCTGCAGTCAACATGCCAGTTGGACGCTATGTCAAAACTTGAGATATCGGTGGCATTGTATTGTGTTACAGAACTGCACATTTTGGAGTGGCCTTTTATTGTCCCCAGCACAAGGTGCACCGGTGTAATGACCATGCTGTTTAATCAGCTTCTTGATATGCCACACCTGTCAGGTGGATGAATCATCTTGGCAAAGGAGAAATACTCACTAACAGGGATGTACACAAATTTGTGCACAAAATGTAAGATAAATAATTTTTTGGTGCGTATGGAGGAAGAGATGAGATTTCCATTACCATTCAAACTAAATGCCCTATAAGTGCCAAAGCTACTGTCACAATGCCAGTCAACTAGCAGTAATTCTGTGACAAACTATCATTTATCGCTCAATTCATCGAAAGCCTGGTCTGAGTCATATCACAGCTCCTGATTATACGCCAGTAATGTTCCAATAAGTTAAATCAGTCTGTAGTGACATTGGCCAATGCAAAGGATGTTAGTTACAGTGAGATACGGACTATTACTGGTTAGCAGGCCGTATCTCTTCCTCAGTCTAAATGATCTGTGTCTGTGAGGGTGTAGTGTAGTATAGGGCCTGGCAGTGTGTGCCTGTCGGACTCTTAGAGTTTTGGGCTAATGTCTCTATCTCTGTACTCTGATACAGAATGGCAATATGACCTGATATGATTTAATTTGATATGATGTTTGTGAAATGTTGAGATACAATTAGATATTATGTGATTTGATATGACGTGATGTGATATGTGATATGTTATTCTCAGACCAAGAGGAGCAGAAGGATTGTGCCTCTTGGCTAGTTGCTCTGCCTTAATAAAAGCAATCATCTCAATCAACTGAATATCCAAAAACACAGAGAAAGAAGATGAGGGTGACGGTTTTCCAAAGGCTTTATGACTAACAAAAATGCTGTCACCATATTTTCTCCATTTAATATTTTTTGTCCATGTGCCTCTTCTCCTATAAGACCAGTAGCTGTTTCTGGTGTGAGTTCTGAGGTGTTCCAGAGAGTTCTGGAATGCAGAAACCCAGTAGCTCATTTTGTCCACTCTGCTGTTAGTTTTAGGATCAGTGTTATGGCCTTAGTTATGACGACTGCTATGGTCTTCTGAGAACCAGCATGCTGGAGCCTAGCAGTCCTGCAGCCAGTCTGGCCTGGCCTGTCCTGTCTCCTGGTGTCTCCACAGCCAGCCTGGCCTGTCCTGTCTCCTGGTGTCTCCACAGCCAGCCTGGCCTGCCCCCTGGTGTCTCCACAGCCAGCCTGGCCTGTCCTGTCTCCTGGTGTCTCCACAGCCAGCCTGGCCTGGCCTGTCTCCACCCCTGGTGTCTCCACAGCCAGCCTGGCCTGTCCTGCCTGTCCCCTGGTGTCTCCACAGCCAGCCTGGTCTGTCCTGTCTCCTGGTGTCTCCACAGCCAGCCTGGCCTGGCCTGCCCCCTGGTGTCTCCACAGACAGCCTGGCCTGTCCTGTCTCCTGGTGTCTCCACAGCCAGCCTGGCCTGTCCTGTCTCCTGGTGTCTCCACAGCCAGCCTGGCCTGGCCTGCCCCCTGGTGTCTCCACAGCCAGCCTGGCCTGTCCTGTCTCCTGGTGTCTCCACAGCCAGCCTGGCCTGGCCTGCCCCCTGGTGTCTCCACAGCCAGCCTGGCCTGTCCTGCCCCCTGGTGTCTCCACAGCCAGCCTGGTCTGTCCTGTCTCCTGGTGTCTCCACAGCCAGCCTGGCCTGGCCTGCCCCCTGGTGTCTCCACAGCCAGCCTGGCCTGTCCTGTCTCCTGGTGTCTCAACAGCCAGCCTGGCCTGTCCTGTCTCCTGGTGTCTCCACAGCCAGTCTGGCCTGTCCTGTCTCCTGGTGTCTCCACAGCCAGCCTGGTCTGTCCTGTCTCCTGGTGTCTCCACAGCCAGCCTGGCCTGGCCTGCCCCCTGGTGTCTCCACAGCCAGCCTGGCCTGTCCTGTCTCCTGGTGTCTCCACAGCCAGTCTGGCCTGTCCTGTCTCCTGGTGTCTCCACAGCCAGCCTGGTCTGTCCTGTCTCCTGGTGTCTCCACAGCCAGCCTGGCCTGGCCTGCCCCCTGGTGTCTCCACAGCCAGCCTGGCCTGTCCTGTCTCCTGGTGTCTCCACATCCAGCCTGCCCTGTCCTGTCTCCTGGTGTCTCCACAGCCAGCCTGCTGGGCTGGGGCCTGGGTCTGGTTGTGGAGACACAAGGAGACAGGAGACAGCATAAAAGGCTTCAGCCGCCACCAAAAAACCTCTCTAGCCAGCTACAGAGAGGAGAAGAGAACACAACCCTCCTACTCCCCCTCTAATCTCACCCCTCACCTCCCCCTCCTCTCCCACTGTGCAATAGGGTTTCTATATAAATATGAATCATCATCACTACAATAAGCCAAACAAGATGATTCAATTTAGATGCAGGGTGCTGGTCCTGTGTGTCCCGGTTTCCCCCAGTAGGGTGTGTCTTAACCTTCTATCCGTTGGTTTGAGGTGTGTGTCAGTGGAGGCTGCTAAGGGGAGAACAGCTCATAATAATGGCTGGAATGGAGCCAGTGGAATAGCATTAAACACCTGGAAACCAAAATCAAATCAAATTGATTTATATAGCCCTTCGTACATCAGCTGATATCTCAAAGTGCTGTACAGAAACCCAGCCTAAAACCCCAAACAGCAAGCAATGCAGGTGTAGAAGCACGGTGGCTAGGAAAAACTCCCTAGAAAGGCCAAAACCTAGGAAGAAACCTAGAGAGGAACCAGGCTATGTGGGGTGGCCAGTCCTCTTCTGGCTGTGCCGGGTGGAGATTATAACAGAACATGGCCAAGATGTTCAAATGTTCATAAATGACCAGCATGGTCGAATAATAATAAGGCAGAACAGTTGAAACTGGAGCAGCAGCACGGCCAGGTGGACTGGGGACAGCAAGGAGTCATCATGTCAGGTAGTCCTGGGGCATGGTCCTAGGGCTCATGTCCTCCGAGAGAGAGACAGAGAGAGAGAGAGAGAGAGAGAGAGAGAGAGAGAGAGAGAGAGAGAGAGAGAGAGAGAGAGAGAGAGAGAGAGAGAGAAAGAGAGAATTAGAGAACGCACACTTAGATTCACACAGGACACCGAATAGGACAGGAGAGGTACTCCAGATATAACAAACTGACCCTAGCCCCCCGACACATTAAGTACTGCAGCATAAATACTGGAGGCTGAGACAGGAGGGGTCAGGAAACCAAGGTGCCACCATCCTCCTGTGGTGTGTATGAATGTGTTTGAATGTTTGTGTGAAATGGGCTGTGTGTGTGTAAAGTAGAACACGAGTGTGTGTTTCATGAGTGTGTTGCTGTTTCTTAGACCTCTGTGTTTTGGGGTTCGGAGGGGAAGCACATGAAGTCTTGTAACTATTCGAATCACCCCAAAAAATAAACCATGTTTGTAGACAAAACCTGTCTCATCCTTATCTAGACTCATCCTTATTTAGTCTCATCCTTATTTAGTCTCATCATTATCCAGTCTCATCCTTATCCAGTCTCATCCTTATCCTGTCTCATCCTTATCTAGACTCATCCTTATTTAGTCTCATCATTATCCAGTCTCATCCTTATCCAGTCTCATCCTTATCCAGTCTCGTCCTTATCCAGTCTCATCCTTATCTAGTCTCATCATTATCCAGTCTCATCCTGATCCAGTCTCATCCTTATATAGTCTCATCATTATCTAGTCTCATCCTTATCTAGTCTCATCCTTATCCAGTCTCATCCTTATCCAGTCTCATCCTTATCTTGTCTCATCATTATCCACTCTCATCCGGATCTAGTCTCATCCTTATCTAGTCTCATCATTATCCAGTCTCATCCTTATCGAGTCTCATCCTTATCCAGTCTCATCCTTATCTTGTCTCATCATTATCCACTCTCATCCGGATCTAGTCTCATCCTTATCTAGTCTCATCATTATCCAGTCTCATCCTTATCTAGTCTCATCCTTATCCAGTCTCATCCTTATCTAGTCTCATCATTATCTTGTCTCATCCTTATCCAGTCTCATCATTATCCAGTCTCATCCTTGTCTAGTCTCCTCATTATCCAGTCTCAACATTATCCAGTCTCATCCTGATCTAGTCTCATCCTGATCCAGTCTTATCTAGTCTCATCCTTATCTCGTATCTTTGTTATCTATTATCATCCTTATCTAGTCTCATCTAGTCTCATCCTTATCTGGTCTCTTCTAGTCTCCTCCTTATCTAGTCTCATCTAATCTCATCCTTATCTAGTCACATCATTATCTAGTATCATCCTTATCTAGTCTCATCTCATCCTTATCTAGTCTCATCCTTATCTGATATCATCCTTATCTAGTCTCATCCTTATCTAGTCTCATCCTTACCTAATATCATCCTTATCTAGTCTCATCCTTATCTAGTCTCATCCTTATCTGGTCTCATCTAGTCTCATCCTTATTTAGTTTCATCCTTGTCTGGTCTCATCTAGTCTCATCCTTATTTAGTCTCATCCTTGTCTAGTCTCATTCTTATCTAGTCTCATCCTTATCCAGTATCATCCTTATTTAGTCTCATCCTTATCTAGTCTCATCGTAATCTAGTATCATCCTTATCTAGTCTCATCCTTATCTAATATCATCCTTATCTAGTCTCATCCGTATCTAGTCTCATCTAGTCACATCCGTATTTAGTATCATCCTTATCTAGTCTCATCCTTATCTCATCTCATTCTTATCTAGTATCATCTAATCTCATCCTTATCTAGTCTCATCCTTATCTAATATCATTCTTATCTAGTAACATCCTTATCTAGTCTCATCTAGTCTCATCCTTATCTAGTCTCATGCTTATCTAATATCATCCTTATCTAGTCTCATCCTTATCTAGTCTCATCTAGTCTCATCCTTATCTTGTCTCATCCTGATTTAGTCTCATCTAGCCTCATCCTTATTGAGTCTCATCCTTATCTAATATCATCCTTATCTAGTAACATCCTTATTTAGTCTTGTCTAGTCTCATCTACTCTCATCCTTATCTAGTATCATCCTTATCTATTATCCTCCTTATCTAGTCTCATTCTTATCTAGTCTCATCCTGATTTAGTCTCATCCTGTTTCACCCTTATCTAGTCTCATCCTTATCTAATATCATCCTGATCTAGTCTCATCCTTATCTAGTCTCATCCTTATCTAGTCTCATCCTCATCTAGTCTCATCCTTATCTAATATCATCCTTATCTAGACTCATCCTCATCTAGTCTCATCCTTATCTTATCCTTATCGAGTTTCGTCCTTATCTAGTCTTATCTAGTCTCATCCTTTAGTCTCATCCTTTTCTAGTCTCATCTCATCCTTATCTAGTCTCATCGTTATCTAATATCATCCTTATCTAGTCTCATCTCATCCTTATCTTGTCTCATCCTGATTTAGTCTCATCTAGTCTCATCCTGATCTATTATCATCCTTATCTAGTCTCATCCTTATCTAGTCTCATCCTTATCTAATATCATCCTTATCTAGTCTCATCCTTATCTCGTCTCATTCTTATCTAGTATCATCTAATCTCATCCTTATCTAGTCTCATGCTTATCTAATATCATTCTTATCTAGTAACATCCTTATCTAGTCTCATCTAGTCTCATCCTTATCTAGTCTCATGCTTATCTAATATCATCCTTATCTAGACTCATCCTCATCTAGTCTCATCCTTATCTTATCCTTATCGAGTTTCGTCCTTATCTAGTCTTATCTAGTCTCATCCTTTAGTCTCATCCTTTTCTAGTCTCATCTCATCCTTATCTAGTCTCATCGTTATCTAATATCATCCTTATCTAGTCTCATCTCATCCTTATCTTGTCTCATCCTGATTTAGTCTCATCTAGTCTCATCCTTATCTATTATCATCCTTATCTAGTCTCATCCTTATCTAATATCATCCTTATCTAGTCTCATCATTATCTAATATCATCCTTATCTAGTCTCATCTCATCCTGATTTAGTCTCATCTAGTCTCATCCTTATCTAGTATCATCCTTATCTATTATCATCCTTATCTAGTCTCATCCTTATCTAATAACATCGTTATCTAGTCTCATCATTATCTAGTCTCATCCTTATCTAGTCTCATCCTCATCTAGCCTCGTCCTTATCTAATATCATCCTTATCTAGTCTCATCCTTATCTAGTCTCATCCTTATCTAGTCTCTTCCTCATCTAGTCTCATCCTTATCTAATATCATCCTTATCTAGTCTCATCCTTTTCTAGTCTTATCCTTATCTAGTCTCATCCTCATCTAATATTGTCCTTATCTTGTCTCATCCTTATCTAGTCTCATCCGTTTCTAGTCTTATCCTTATCTAGTTTTGTCCTTATCTAGTCTCATCCATTATCTAGGTCTCATCTAGTCTCATCCTTATCTAGTCTCATCCTTATCTAGTCTCATCTAGTCTCATCCTTATCTAGTCTCATCCTTATTTAGTCTAATCTTGTCTCATCTAGTCTCATCCTTATTTAGTCTCATCTAGTCTCATCTAGTCTCATCCTTATCTAGTCTCACCCTTTTCTAGTCTCATCTTTATCTAGTCTCACCCTTATCTAGTCTCATCTTTATCTAGTATCATCCTTATCTAGTCTCATCTAGTCTCATCCTGATTTAGTCTCATCTTTATCTAGTCTCATCCTTATCTAGTCTCATCCTGATTTAGTCTCATCTAGTCTCATCCTTATCTAGTCTCACCCTTATCTAGTCTCATCGTTATTTAGTATCATCCTTATCTAGTCTCATCTTTATCTAGTCTCATCAAGTCTCATCCTTATTTAGTCTCATCTAGACCCATCTAGTCTCATCCTTATCTAGTCTCATCTTTATCTAGTCTCATCCTGATTTAGTCTAATCTAGTCTCATCCTTACCTAGTCTCATCTTTATCTAGTCTCATCTAGTCTCATCCTTATCTAGTCTCATCCTTATCTTGTCTCACCCTTATCTAGTCTCACCCTTATCTAGTCTCACCCTTATCTAGTCTCATCTTTATCTAGTCTCATCTAGTCTCATCCTTATCTAGTCTCACCCTTATCTAGTCTCACCCTTATCTAGTCTCATCTTTATCTAGTCTCATCTAGTCTCATCCTTATCTAGTCTCACCCTTATCTAGTCTCATCTTTATCTAGTCTCATCTAGTCTCATCCTGATTTAGTCTCAGGGTAAGGTCATCATTTCGTACCTCTACCTCCCTTCCCGAGGTCTTACCGAGGTCTAATGTGGGAGTCAGTCTGAAATATTCATGCTGTCACATTAACTTTGCAATATTTGCAATGGAAAACAGGCTGGATACAACCTGAGCTACCAGCAACATTACAACCATTCTGCCTGGGCCTGACTATGACACAGTGGCCGGGGGAGATGGAGGGAGGGAGGGAAAGGAAAGGAAAGGTGAAGAGAGAGAAGGAGAGGGAGAAAGAGAGAGAGAGAGAAGGAGAGGGAGAAAGGGGGAGAGAGAGAAGGAGAAAGACAGAGATAATGGTGGTCATTTATTCAGATGCTCTCTGTGAGTATATAGTGAGGGATGTCATTAAAGCCTAGCAGCAGGTGCTGACAGGGAGTATTGAACTGTAGTGTACTGTGTGTATGTGTGTTTGTATCCTAGGTGTGTGTGTGTGTGTGCATAGTGACGAGTGTAGTCAAGGGCATTCAAGGAGTGTGTGTGTCTGTAGTGCATGTCTAAGATCAGGAGCTGAGCCCACCGTGCTTTGTTCAGTAGCAATGTGTATTATTCATGTGGCACACACGCACACACGCACGCACACACACACGCACACACACACACACACACACACACACACACACACACACACACACACACACACACACACACACACACACACACACACACACACACACACACACACACACACACACACACACACACACACACACACACACAATCCTCAGCCTCAAGCTCTACCCCATCACCCCTAAAAAACAAACTCACAAAGATAAACACATACACACAAGCACGTCTTTACCCCCCTTACACACACTCACATCAACACACACAACAAACAGACAAATAGCTACACACAGGCTGACAGCATTTGTATTGATGACAGTGATGGGAACGAAGGAAGAGACCATATCAGTCTGTCAGAGAGAAAAGGCGATGGAGATAAAACGGAGAGAGGGATGGGGGAGTTTACGGCTTATGATTACAGTCTTCATTGATCCAACCGCTGAGGCCGTCATTCATGCTCACTGAACACAGAACGCCACAGAGAGAGAGAGAGCAGGGGGAAGAGGGGGAGAGAGAGAACATGGGGAGATGGAGCAGGGGGAAGAGGGGGTGAGAGAGAAAGTGGGGGAAAGAGAGGGGATGGAGAGAGAGCAGGGGAAAGAGGGGGAGAGAGAGAACATGGGGAGATGGAGCATGGGGGGAAGAGGGGGAGAGAGAGAAAGTAGGGGAAAAGAGGGGGAGAGAGAGAGCAGGGGAAAGAGGGGGAGAGAGAGAACATGGGGAGATGGAGCAGGGGAAGAGGGGGAGAGAGAGAAAGTAGGGGAAAGAGGGGGAGAGAGAGAGCAGGGGAAAAAGGGGGAGAGAGAGAACATGGGGAGATGGAGCAGGGGAAGAGGGGGAGAGAGAGAAAGTAGGGGAAAGAGGGGGAGAGAGAGAGCAGGGGAAAGAGGGGGAGAGAGAGAACATGGGGAGATGGAGCAGGGGAAGAGGGGAGAGAGAGAAAGTAGGGGAAAGAGGGGGAGAGAGAGAGCAGGGGAAAGAGGGGGAGAGAGAGAACATGGGGAGATGGAGCAGGGGAAGAGGGGGAGAGAGAGAAAGTAGGGGAAAGAGGGGGAGAGAGAAAGTAGGGGAAAGAGGGGGATAGGGAGATAAAGTAGGGGAAAGAGGGGGAGAGAGAAAGTAGGGGAAAGAGGGGGAGAGGGAGAGAAAGTAGGGGAAAGAGGGGGAGAGAGAAAGTAGGTGAAAGAGGGGGAGAGAGAGAGAAAGTAGGGGAAAGAGGGGGAGAGAGAAAGAGAGAGGGGAAGGGGAGAGAGACAGGAAGGGGGCGAGAGGGAGAAAGAAAGAGGGGAAAGGGAGAGAGACAGGAAGGGGGGCGAGAGGGAGAAAGAAAGAGGGGAAGGGGAGAGAGACAGGAAGGGGGCGAGAGGGAGAAAGAAAGAGGGGAAGAGGAGAGAGAGGGAGTAAGAGAGACAGGAAGGGGAGAGAGAGGGAGTAAGAGATGGGAAGGGGATAGAGAGGGAGAAAGAAAGAGGGGAAGGGGAGAGAGAGGGAGTAAGAGACGGGAAGGGGATAGAGAGGGAGAAAGAAAGAGGGGAAGGGGAGAGAGAGGGAGAAAGAAAGAGGGGAAGGGGAGAGAGAGGGATTAAGAGACGGGAAGGGAATAGAGAGGGAGAAAGAAAGAGGGGAAAGGGAGAGAGAGGGAGTAAGAGACGGGAAGGGGAGAGAGAGGGAGAAAGAAAGAGGGGAAGGGGAGAGAGAGGGCGAAAGAAAGAGGGGAAGGGGAGCGAGAGGGAGAAAGAAAGAGGGGAAGGGGAGCGAGAGGGAGAAAGAAAGAGGGGAAGGGGAGCGAGAGGGAGAAAGAAAGAAAGAGGGGAAGGGGAGCGAGAGGGAGAAAGAAAGAGGGGAAGGGGAGAGAGAGGGAGAAAGAAAGAGGGGAAGGGGAGCGAGAGGGAGAAAGAAAGAGGGGAAGGGGAGAGAGAGGGAGAAAGAAAGAGGGGAAGGGGAGAGAGAGGGAGAAAGAAAGAGGGGAAGGGGAGAGAGAGGGAGAAAGCGAGATGGGAAGGGAATAGAGAGGGAGAAAGAAAGAGGGGAAAGGGAGAGAGAGGGAGTAAGAGACAGGAAGGGGAGAGAGAGGAGAGAGGGGAAGGGAGAAGGGAGAAAGAAAGAGGGGAAGGGGAGCGAGAGGGAGAAAGAAAGAGGGGAAGGGGAGAGAGAGGGAGAAAGAAATAGGGGAAGGGGAGCGAGAGGGAGAAAGAAAGAGGGGAAGGAGAGAGAGGGAGAAAGAAAGAGGGGAAGGGGAGCGAGAGGGAGAAAGAAAGAGGGGAAGGGGAGAGAGAGGGAGAAAGAAAGAGGGGAAGGGGAGAGAGAGGGAGAAAGAAAGAGGGGAAGGGGAGAGAGAGGGAGTAAGAGACGGGAAGGGGAGAGAGAGGGAGAAAGAAAGAGGGGAAGGGGAGAGAGAGGGAGAAAGAAAGAGGGGAAGGGGAGCGAGAGGGAGAAAGAAAGAGGGGAAGGGGAGAGAGAGGGAGAAAGAAAGAGGGGAAGGGGAGCGAGAGGGAGAAAGAAAGAGGGGAAGGGGAGAGAGAGGGAGTAAGAGACGGGAAGGGGAGAGAGAGGGAGAAAGAAAGAGGGGAAGGGGAGAGAGAGGGAGAAAGAAAGAGGGGAAGGGGAGCGAGAGGGAGAAAGAAAGAGGGGAAGGGGAGAGAGAGGGAAAAAGAAAGAGGGGAAGGGGAGAGAGAGGGAGAAAGCGAGATGGGAAGGGAATAGAGAGGGAGAGAGAGAGAGGGGAAGGGGAGCGAGAGGGAGAGAGAGAGTGAGATAAAGGGAAGGGGAGAGAGAGAGAGTTGTTGTGGTGTGTCTCCTGCAGCAGTATTTATCCTCCACTTTGTGTGGTATTGTGACAGCCCTGCCAAAACCAAGCCACTCCAGTGATTTGACAACAACCTGAGAGGGTGTGGGAGTGGGGTGAGGACAGGGAAAGAGAAAGAGTTGGAGGAAAAGTGAGATAGAGGAGGAGAGAAATAGACAGTAGAGGAGAGAGGGATAGAGGGAGAGAGGGATAGAGGGAGAGACAGTAAGACTGCTTGACTCATTGATATGATGTCAGCTCCTGAGCCAGGGAGAGACTAGAGCTGTGCTGACATGTTCCAGCAGGCAGAGAGGAATACCATCATGCCTCATAGACTCCCAGCTTTATACTGAACACAATGTCATCGAGCAGACTAACATACAGCTTCATCACAAGGCCTCCCCATTAAACAGTTTCAGCTATATCCTTTGTTCTTGTTTTTTGTTGTTGTTGTTATCACCATAGAAAGCGTTTGATGGACATGTCTGTGAACCAATTATTTATTTCTTTACAGGCAGCCTGGGGGCGGATACTGAAGAGCGGCTGGTGGAGCACCTGCTAAACCCCGCCCACTATAACAAACTGATCCGCCCAGCGACCAATGGTTCTGAGCTGGTGACAGTTCAGCTGATGGTGTCCCTGGCCCAGCTCATCAGTGTGGTGAGTATGTGTCTGTATGTGGGGTGGCCCATGAACTGCCTCTAACCCACCCACCTCAGAACATAATAATGTCTCTAACCCACCCCAATAATGTTGCTGTGTTCCTCTTTCTATTGCAGCACGAGAGAGAGCAGGTCATGACCACCAACGTATGGCTCACACAGGTCAGTTACACTCTGTCTTCACCTTTCTCTCCGTATCCCTCTGTCTTCACCTCTCTCTCATTATCCCTCTGTCTTCACCTCTCTCTCCTTATCTCTGTCTTCACCTCTCTCTCCTTATCCCTCTGTCTTCACCTCTCTCTCCTTATCTCTCTGTCTTCACCTCTCTTTCCTTATCCCTCTGTCTTCACCTCTCTCTCCTTCTCTCTGTCTTCACCTCTCTTTCCTTATCCCTCTGTCTTCACCTCTCTCTCCTTATCCCTCTGTCTTCATCTCTCTCTCATTCTCCCTCTGTCTTCACCTCTCCTTATCCCTCTGTCTTCACCTCTCTCTCCTTATCTCTCTGTCTTCACCTCTCTCTCTCCTTATCCCTCTGTCTTCACCTCTCTCTCCTTATCCCTCTGTCTTCACCTCTCTCTCCTTCTCCCTCTGTCTTCACCTCTCCTTATCTCTCTGTCTTCACCTCTCTCTCCTTATCCCTCTGTCTTCATCTCTCTCTCCTTCTCCCTCTGTCTTCACCTCTCCTTATCCCTCTGTCTTCACCTCTCTCTCCTTACCCCTCTGTCTTCACCTCTCTCTCCTTATCTCTCTGTCTTCACCTCTCTCTCCTTATCCCTCTGTCTTCACATCTCTCTCCTTATCCCTCTGTCTTTGCCTCTCTCTCCTTATCCCTCTGTCTTCACCTCTCTCTCCTTATCCCTCTGTCTCCTCTCTCTCCTTATCCCTCTGTCTTCACCTCCTCTCTCCTTATCCATCTGTCTTCACCTCTCTCTCCTTATCCCTCTGTCTTCACCTCTTTCTCCTTCTCCCTCTGTCTTCACCTCTCCTTATCTCTCTGTCTTCACCTCTCTCTCCTTATCCCTCTGTCTTCACCTCTCTCTCCTTCTCCCTCTGTCTTCACCTCTCCTTATCTCTCTGTCTTCACCTCTCTCTCCTTATCCCTCTGTCAACACCTTTCTCCCCTTATCTCTCTGTCTTCACCTCTCTCTCCTTATCCCTCTGTCTTCACCTCTCTCTCCTTATCCCTCTGTCTTCACCTCTCTCTCCTTCCCCCTCTGTCTTCACCGCTCCTTATCTCTCTGTCTTCACCTCTCTCTCCTTATCCCTCTGTCTTCACATCTCTCTCCTTATCCCTCTGTCTTCACCTCTCTCTCCTTATCTCTCTGTCTTCACCTCTCCTTATCTCTCTGTCTTCACCTTCCTCTCCTTATCCCTCTGTCAACACCTTTCTCTCCTTATCCCTCTGTCTTCACCTCTCTTTCCTTATCTCTCTGTCTTCACCTCATCTCTCCTTATCCCCCTGTCTTCACCTCTCTCTCCTTATCCCTCTGTCTTCACCTCCTCTCTCCTTATCCCTCTGTCTTCACCTCTATCTCCTTATCCCTCTGTCTTCAACTTTCTCTCCTTATCCCTCTGTCTTTGCCTCTCTCTCCTTATCCCTCTGTCTTCACCTCTCTCTCCTTATCCCTCTGTCTCCTCTCTCTCCTTATCCCTCTGTCTTCACCTCCTCTCTCCTTATCCATCTGTCTTCACCTCTCTCTCCTTATCCCTCTGTCTCCTCTCTCTCCTTATCCCTCTGTCTTCACCTCCTCTCTCCTTATCTCTCTGTCTTCACCTCTCTCTCCTTATCCCTCTGTCAACATCTTTCTCTCCTTATCTCTCTGTCTTTACCTCTCTCTCCTTATCCCTCTGTCTTCACCTCTCTCTCCTTATCCCTCTGTCTTCACCTCTCTCTCCTTCTCCCTCTGTCTTCACCTCTCCTTATCTCTCTGTCTTCACCTCTCTCTCCTTATCCCTCTGTCAACACCTTTCTCTCCTTATCTCTCTGTCTTCACCTCTCTCTCCTTATCCCTCTGTCTTCACCTCTCTTTATCCCTCTGACTTCACCTTTCTCTCCTTATCCCCCTGTCTTCACCTCTCTCTCCTTATCCCTGTGTCTTCACCTTTCTCTCCTTGTCCCTCTGTCTTCACCTCTCTCTCCTTATCTCTCTGTCTTCACCTCTCTCTCCTTATCCCTCTGTCTTCACCTCTCCTTATCTCTCTGTCTTCACCTTCCTCTCCTTATCCCTCTGTCAACACCTTTCTCTCCTTATCCCTCTGTCTTCACCTCTCTTTCCTTCTCTCTGTCTTCACCTCATCTCTCCTTATCCCTCTGTCTTCACCTCTCTCTCCTTATCCCTCTGTCTTCGCCTCTGTCTCCTTATCTCTCTGTCTTCACCTCTATCTCCTTATCCCTCTGTCTTCACCTTTCTCTCCTTATCCCTCTGTCTTTGCCTCTGTCTCCTTATCTCTCTGTCTTCACCTCTCTCTCCTTATCCCTCTGTCTTCACCTTTCTCTCCTTATCCCTCTGTCTTCGCCTCTGTCTCCTTATCCCTCTGTCTTCGCCTCTGTCTCCTTATCTCTCTGTCTTCACCTTTCTCTCCTTATCCCTCTGTCTTCATCTTCACCTCCTCTCTCCTCTCCTAGTTAAACTTTATTTAACTAGGTAAGTTAGTTAAGAACAAATTGTTATTTACAATGACAGCCTACCCCGGCCAAACCCGAACCCGGACGACGCTGGGCCAGTTGTGCCCAGCGCTGTCCCTATGGGACTCTCAATCACGGCCGGTTGTGATACAGCCTGGAAACAAACCAGGGTCTGTAGTGACGCCGCTAGCACTGAGATGCATTGCCGTAGACCACTGCGCCACTCGGGAGCATCACATTGCAGTATGCGGCAGAGAGAGACACAGTTCTGTATTGTTGTGAGAGACTAATCCTGGCATGCTCCTGAGTTCTGACCCTGTTCTACACAGCTGGTTCTCTGTGTGTCTGCAGCTGGGGCCTGCAACAAAACACACTGCCCAGTGGACAGGTTCACACACACATGCACACGCACAGCTGTAAATGCACTAATGTGTATAAATCAGTTATGAACAGTTATGGAAACCTGTTTGTGTGTGTCTGTGTGTGTGTACACATGTGCATGTGTGAAGGTGATTGATGGTCTGTAATTGAATAGAGAATGAGCATACGTGTTTTATGAGGCCCTTGGTCGTAGCCAAGAGGAGATGCCAAGGACACCAGTCCTGTAACGGTTTTCTTCCGTTGAAGGAGAGGACCAAAGCGCATCGTGGTTAGTGTTAAACATCTTTAATATAGACGATAACCGAGAACACTACAAAAATACAAAACAATAAATGTGAAAACCAAAACAGTCCTGTGTGGTGAAACAAACACAGACACGGAAACAATCACCCACAAAACAACAGTGAAACCCAGGCTACCTAAGTATTATTCTCAATCAGAGACACCTAACGACACCTGCCTCTGATTGAGAACCATACTAGGCCGAACACAGAAAAACAACCTAGACACACAAAACATCCAAATCCGGCTTTAACATCCAAATCCGGCTTTAAACTTCTTCACAACAGTATCTCGGACCTGCCTGGCATGTTCCTTGTTCTTCATGATGCTCTCTGCGCTTTTAACGGACCTCTGAGACTATCACAGTGCAGGTGCATTTATACGGAGACTTGATTACACACAGGTGGATTGTATTTATCATCATTAGTCATTTAGGTCAACATTGGATCATTCAGAGATCCTCACTGAACTTCTGGAGAGAGTTTGCTGCACTGAAAGTAAAGGGGCTGAATAATTTTGCACGCCCAATTTTTCAGTTTTTGATTTGTTAAAAAAGTTTGAAATATCCAATAAATGTCGTTCCACTTCATGATTGTGTCCCACTTGTTGTTGATTCTTCACAGAAAAATACAGTTTTATATCTTTATGTTTGAAGCCTGAAATGTGGCAAAAGGTCGCAAAGTTCAAGGGGGCCGAATACTTTCGCAAGGCACTGTACATACATACATACATACGCACACGCACTCACTGTCACACACGCGATCTGGATACCTCCTTGGCAGGCGGCCATTTCAGTCAGGATGATTAGATGTGTGTTTGAGTGAGTGTTTTTAACTGATTTACTATAGGGTCATGGTAGACATTAGTCCTTCTGTTTTACATCTCTAATTAATGGAGCTGAGTTATCACACTGTTCCTGGACAGGACAGTAAAGGTCTCTATAGGAACATATTTACATAAAGATCATTATGGATAGTAAAGATGCATTTCGCTGAATGTTATTTCAAAAGTGAAGCTCATAGCAGCTGTTTGTGGGTCTCACACTCTTCTATGACTTTTGATTGGTCACTAATTCTCCTCTGTGATTGGTTACTAACAATCTTCTCAGCTATGTGATTGGTCACTGACTCTCCTCTCTACTTTATGATTGGTTACTAACAATCTTCTCAGATGTGTGATTGGTCACTAACTCTCCATTCTGCTTTATAATTGGTTAGTAACAATCTTCTCAGCTGAGTGATTGGCCTCTAACTCTCCTCTCTGCTCTGTGATTGGTTACTAACAATCTTCTCAGATGTGTGATTGGTCACTAACTCTCCTCTCTGCTGTATGATTGGTTAGTAACAATCTTCTCAGCTGAGTGATTGGTCATTAACTCTGTTCTCTGGTCTGTGATTGGTGTCCAGGAATGGCAGGACTACCGTCTGACTTGGGTCCCTGAGGAGTTTGATGGCATGGAGAAGGTCAGACTGCCTTCCAAACACATCTGGCTGCCCGATGTTGTGCTGTATAACAAGTGAGTCACACACACACACACACACACACACACACACACACACACACACACACACACACACACACACACACACACACATACACACACACACACACACACACACACACACACACACACACACACACACACACACACACACACACACACACACACACACACACACACACACACACATCTAGCTGACTGACGTTGTTCTGTATAACAAGTGAGTTACACACACACACACACACACACACACACACACACACACACACACACACACACACACACACACACACACACATCTAGCTGCCTGACGTTGTTCTGTATAACAAGTGAGTTACACACACACACACACACACACACACACACACACCTAGCTGCCTGACGTTGTTCTGTATAACAAGTGAGTTACACACACACAATGTCAATACTATTTGAATCCACAAATCACATTACAGTGAAGAAGGATCCAAACATTTTAAAGACATGGATATCTGGACACTTATAGATACAGAAAGCACCTCCTTCTCCAAACAGCTAAGCTGTCCATGACCGCTGACACAGAGCAGTACCTTGGTGGCAGCATTGCCTTTGTCCTCTGCAGGCCGGTAATCTGAAGGCCACATACTGTCAGCCTAAGTACATGGCCGAGACTCCCAAATATCAGCGCCACAAGTTTGCAGTGATAACCAAGGCTGTTGAGGCATGACACTATGGGCTTGCTTCAGCAACTGTCTGCTCTACATAGGTGTCAAAAGAGCAACCAACTTCCACACACACACACACACACACACACACACACACACACACACACACACACACACACACACACACACACACACACACACACACACACACACACAGTACAGCATTGTTTCTCAACTCCAGTATTCTAGTCCCTATCTTATCGTAGTCTCTTAGCCCGGTGTAAGTTATCTTATCGGAGTGTCTTAACCCTGTGTAAGCTATCTTATCAGTGAAAGTGAACTGTCTGGCCTCGATCTCCTCTTTCTCTAATGCCGTCTTACACTGATTAACCAACCGGCGGGGGCTAAACGGATCAATATCTTGATCTTCTTCCATTGCTCTCCTTCTTTGTTCTCTACCTGAGGTATTTTACCTGTTCTCTACTTGAGGTATTTGACCCCTTCCCTACTTGAGGTATTTGACCCCTTCCCTACCTGAGGTATTTGACCCCTTCCCTACCTGAGGTATTTGACCCCTTCCCTACCTGAGGTATTTGACCCCTTCCCTACCTGAGGTATTTGACCCCTTCCCTACCTGAGGTATTTGACCCCTTCCCTACCTGAGGCATTTGACCCCTTCCCTACCTGAGGCATTTGACCCATTCCCTACCTGAGGCATTTGAGCCCTTCCCTACCTGAGGCATTTGACCCCTTCCCTACCTGAGGCATTTGACCTTTTCCCTACCTGAGGCATTTGACCTGTTACCTACCCGAGGGATTTGACCTGTTCCCTACCCGAGGGATTTGACCTGTTCTCTACCCGAGGGATTTGACCTGTTCTCTACCCGAGGGATTTGACCTGTTCTCTACCCGAGGGATTTGACCTGTTCTCTACCCGAGGGATTTGACCCCTCTCTACCCGAGGGCTTTGACCCGTTCTCTACCCAAGGGATTTGACCTGTTCTCTACTCAAGGGATTTGACCTGTTCCCTACCCGAGGGATTTGACCTGTTCTCTACCCGAGGGATTTGACCTGTTCCCTACCTGAGGGATTTGACCTGTTCTCTACCTGAGTTCTCTTGAGTTGTCCTAGCTGTGTCCAGGTTAAGGAAGGATGATGTTCACCTGAGCAGTGACCAGCATGTTTATATAAGGAGTCGTGTGTTACTTTGCAGTCCTGATACACATCACACCCTCATCTGTCTGACCTTCCCCATCTTTCTGTAGTCAGAATGTGTGTGTGTGTGTGTGTGTGTGTGAGAGAGAGATATCTTCTGTGGTCATCTTACCTGGCTGTCTGTAACAGTAGAGTCTTACCTGTCCTGCCCCTGTCACCCAGTCCTGTCTGTGTGAGATGTGGCTGAGGCTGTGTGATAAAGGATCTGTAGTGAGACTGGAGGAAATCTAATGAGACACACAGAGAGCTGAAGTTACATTTACACCCATTTATAGGAGAAAACGTCTCGCTCTTTTCTGCTCATTTTAATCTGTATGTATTACTAATTTGTTTTCAAAGATGTGATAGATTTAAAAGGGCATGCATTTTATATACTGTATTTTAATATCTAAAATCCTTCCAATAGTCTAACGTTCTCTCTCTTTCCACCCCTCCTTCCTTAGTGCTGACGGAATGTACGAGGTCTCCTTCTACTCCAACGCGGTGGTCTCCCATGACGGCAGTATCTTCTGGCTGCCTCCAGCCATCTACAAGTCAGCCTGTAAGATCGAGGTCAAACACTTCCCCTTCGACCAGCAGAACTGCACCATGAGGTTCCGCTCCTGGACCTACGACCGCACAGAGATCGACCTGATCCTGAGGTCCGACGTGGCCAGCATGGACGACTTCACACCCAGCGGAGAGTGGGACATCATCGCCCTGCCGGGGCGCCGCAACGAGAACCCTGCTGACCCCACCTACGTAGACATCACTTATGACTTCATCATCCGCAGGAAACCTCTGTTCTACACCATCAACCTCATCATCCCCTGTGTCCTCATCACTTCTCTGGCTATCTTAGTGTTCTATCTGCCCTCTGACTGTGGAGAGAAGATGACCCTGTGTATCTCTGTCCTGCTGGCCCTCACTGTGTTCCTCCTGCTGATCTCTAAGATCGTCCCCCCCACCTCCCTGGACGTTCCTCTGGTTGGGAAGTACCTGATGTTCACCATGGTCCTGGTGACCTTCTCTATTGTCACCAGTGTGTGTGTTCTCAACGTGCACCACCGCTCACCCACCACACACACCATGCCCCCCTGGGTCAAGCTGGTGTTCCTCAACAAATTACCTGCGCTGCTCTTCATGCGCCAGCCCCAGAACAGCTGCGAGCGTCAGAAGCTGCGCCAGCGACGGAGGGGCCAGGAGCAGAGGGAGGGGGGCAGGGATGGGGCTCCACCGGGGGCTGATGGTGGGCCTGGGGCTGGGGGGCGGAGGGGGTGGCACGGATAACAACGACCCCTGTACGTGTTACGTGAACCGAGCGTCGGTGAAACAGTTTGTAGGAGAGCTGGGAGGGGGCGCGGGGGAGGAGGAGGGGAGGGGGTCGATGGAGGGGCTGAACGGGCTGAGGGAAGACAGGGAGGGGGCAGGGGAACCGGCCCAGGGGGAAACAGGTAGGAGGGGGCCCAGCCCTGACCCAGGCCGTGCTAGGACAAGCCTGCCCTGGGTTGGAGGAGGCTGTCGACGGGGTCCGCTTCATCGCCAACCACATGAAGACTGAAGATGACGACCAGAGTGTGAGTAACGTAGAAATACACCATGTATTCACAGTTCACTACAACTATATATCACATTATATATCTGATGTCTTGACCCTGTTCTGCCATACACATCATAGAATGTTACTTACACTCGGTCTAGAAGGCCATATATCTACACTTATTCACAGCAGATAGGCTTGTTTCGAGACGGTATTGTTTTGAACATTTGTTTTAGGACTGATGCCTAGCACTCTACTCAATGCATTGTCAATAAGCGCTGATGAAGATTTCATGCAAAGTGCATTGTAGTGGCTTGGAAATACAATGACATTCAAAAGGAGGAAAATAATTATTAGGAAAACCCTTTGTCATCACTTTGATGTTGCCAGATTGACTTTAAATGCAGTATAATGTTAGCTAGCTAGCTAAGATTGAGGGGAGGCCACCGGATTTTAACTAGCTAACGTTAGCATTGCTAGCTAATGACTTCATTGCCGTCTGTTTGAAGTACATTTGATGACATGATAATGATGTCAAAGTTGTGTCCTACTAAATATTTGCCCACTTTAGCAATATAATCATATTTCCAGTCCACTATAGTGTAATTTAGACTAAACAGTCAATTGCCTCTGTTCAGAATGACTGGGCTTATCACAACTTTTGGGCACCACTATGGTGGAGGGCGGCTTGAGAACGTTCATAACAATGGCATGATGCGACCGAGTGACGGAGGTGCAACCTATGAATAGCTACCACCTACTGCTACATTCTAGAGAGAATAACTATGGGTGAATGGTTATGAATTCATGGGCTACACTTGTTCTGCTCTGAATATTTAACACAGTTTTAATCTTAGCTACTGTATGATATCAGCATTTTGAGTGAATAAAACAGGGCTCTCCCAACGTAGGAGTAGAGGAGTAGAAAGAGAGGAGGATGAACGACAAGGGGGGTTCCTTCAGTGGGCAGGGATGCTTAAAGACATGGAAAGGGAGGAAAGAACATTCTCCTGGAATGAGAGACCCTGACACTTTTAAGACCCACCTGATCCTTCTTTCACTTCAGGTCCTCCCTCCTGTCCTCTTCAAGTCATCATCACCCCTCCCCTCTCTCTCCTCCTCTATCCCCTTCCCTGCAGTACTCATCCATCCCTTATTCCCCTACACCCGGTATCTCTTTTTCTCTCCCCTCTCCTCTCTCCTCCTCCTCCCTCTCCTTCCCTGCAGTACTCATCCATCCCTTATTCCCCTACACCCGGTCTCTCTTTTTCTCTCCCCTCTCCTCTCTCCTCCTCCTCCCTCTCCTTCCCTGCAGTACTCATCCATCCCTTATTCCACTACACCCGGTCTCTCTTTCTCTCTCCACCTCCCTTCTCTCCTCCTCTATCCCCTTCCCTGCAGTACTCATCCATCCCTTATTCCCCTATACCCGGTCTCTTTCTCTCTCCACCTCCCTTCTCTCCTCCTCTATCCCCTTCCCTGCAGTACTCATCCATCCCTTATTCCCCTATACCCGGTCTCTTTCTCTCTCCACCTCCCTTCTTTCCTCCTCTATCCCCTTCCCTGCAGTACTCATCCATCCCTTATTCCCCTATACCCGGTCTCTTTCTCTCTCCACCTCCCTTCTCTCCTCCTCTATCCCCTTCCCTGCAGTACTCATCCATCCCTTATTCCCCTATACCCGGTCTCTTTCTCTCTCCACCTCCCTTCTCTCCTCCTCCCTCTCCTTCCCTGCAGTACTCATCCATCTCTTGTTCCCCTACATCTGGTCTCTTTTTTTCTCTCCCCTCACCTCTCTTCTCCTCCTCACCCTCTTTCAGTGTCAAACCTCATCAGAGCTCTGTGGTGGAATCCAGTCTCCACTCACATTAACCTTTCAACCCCGCCTCTCACCCCCCTTTAATAGGTGAGGGGGAGGGAAGGAGCGAGAAAGTGAGAGAGACAAGTGATAGAGGAAGAGGAGAAAAGAGAGCTGTGTTTTCCTTCATCGTCTACAGGGCCTTCAGAAAGTATTCACCCCTTGACTTCTTCCACATGTTGTTGTGTTGCAGCCTACATTTCAAATGGATTGAATTGAGATGTTGTGTTGCAGCCTACATTTCAAATGGATTGAATTGAGATGTTGTGTTGTCACTGGCTTACACACAATACCCCATAATGTCAAAGTGGAATTATGTTTGACTAATTCATTAAAAATTAAAATCTGAAATGTCTTGAGTCAATAAGTATTCAACTCCTTTGTTACGGCAAGCCTAAACAAGTTCAGGAGTTAACATTTGCTTAACAAGTCACATAATAAGTTGCATGGACTCCCTCTGTGTGCAATAATAGTGATTTTTGAATGACTACCTCATCTCTGTACCCTACACATACAGTGCCTTGCGAAAGTATTCGGCCCCCTTGAACTTTGCGACCTTTTGCCACATTTCAGGCTTCAAACATAAAGATATAAAACTGTATTTTTTTGTGAAGAATCAACAACAAGTGGGACACAATCATGAAGTGGAACGACATTTATTGGATATTTCAAACTTTTTTAACAAATCAAAAACTGAAACATTGGGCGTGCAAAATTATTCAGACCCCTTAAGTTAATACTTTGTAGCGCCACCTTTTGCTGCGATTACAGCTGTAAGTCGCTTGGGGTAGGTCTCTATCAAAGTCCAGCGTGCTGTCGGCTGTGCCCCAAAAGCATGCTTGAGCGGCAGAGTCGATATCTGCGTTTATAAACCCAGGGTCGTTACACTACTTGTGTAAACAAGATACTGTATATTAGTATTTTATTTTTCATAGATTTTTTACAAATGTTACAATTGTTCTTCCACTTTGACATTAGAGTATTTTGTGTAGATCGTTCACAACAAAATGACAATTAAATCCATTTGAATCCTATCTTTTAACACAACAATAAGTGGAAAAAGTCAAAGGTGTGAATACTTTTAGTAAGAACTGTACTTATGTAAACCTCTGCCTACACCCTCTTCAGGTGAGCGAGGACTGGAAGTATGTTGCCATGGTGATCGACCGTCTCTTCCTGTGGATCTTTATAATTGTGTGTGTGTCCGGAACGGTCGGGATGTTCCTCCAGCCACTGTTCCAGAACTACACTGCCAAGACCATCACCAACACCAATGGCTGACCAACCAGGTTCCCAGCAGCATCGATAGACACCGCCCCGACCCAATCAGCACAGCAGAACAGGGGCAGGAGGCAGGGACCTGCCCAGCAGGGGAAGTGGGTTTTATTAAGTCTGTGGAACTAAATTGGACAGGAGCCACACCTGTTAACCTTTATAGCCTTTCTACTGAACTGTTCTGAACTGAAGAACTTAACTTAACACCAACATCGTATTAAAGATCGTTTTTTTTCCAGAGGAGGGATAAATGGATGGACAACTCTTGCCTTTTTCCCAGAGGAAGGTGGAGTTATGCCTCTCCTCTCTCCCTCTGAGTGACAAGCAGCAGAAGCCAATCAGGGAGAGAGGACAATCTCTAAATTGTTTGACATCCTGTAGAACACTACGCCAGCCAATCAATGCTCTTCATTCCAGGCTGACTGTGCAAGCTTACTGAGAGTATATTGTCACACCTTAACTGGTACAGAACTTAATGCTTCAGTAACAGAACCTTGATTGGAAACTGTGTCAACCAATCAAAAAAATATAAAGGCAAGTGGGGGGTTGTCAAGGTTCATAATTGTTTTTCCAAGCCACTTCTGTTAAGCCAACTGATAGTACAGTACAGTATATTTTACCATAGCATAGCAGTATACCACAGTATAGCTTTGAATATAATAGTATTGCGATTTCTCTGTGTCTGTTCCTGAGAGAAAGGTAGGGTGCAGTGGTTTGTTGTATGATTCTCTACGCTTTTAAACAAGAATGTGATATTACCTGTACTACACAGCCTGTGACGTGCACGCTAACACTATATGAGGAGAAGAGAGAGATTGTGAAGGAGAGATATGAAAGAGAGAGAGGGATATTGACAGAGAGTTAGATGGAATGAGATGAAGTAGTTATAGTGAATCCCAAACCGCCCCCTCTCCAATACCAACTCCCTCCGTTGTCACGTGTTGCTGATGAAGCTCCAAGGGTGACTTCCAGAGAGTGGCGATGGGATCAATAAACCCACCGTGACCAGTCTCTGAATCAGACATAAACACATGCACGTGGTATATAATTAGACACGCCTCTCCATTTTTTACAATTCAATTGTGCTAACTTCAGACGTATAGCAGTAAGTGTCGGGATAGTATGTCGCTCTGAAGCCTGCATCCGTGCTGGCTAGGTCGAAGTGGCTCTAGGAGGATCTAATTAGCCCCTACACCCCCATAATATTCACTCGCTCAGCTTTAGTACACTTGTGCAAATGGCGGAGGCTCATGTGAACGCGCAAATGGAGTGCCGAGGGGCCAGGCGAAGGGGGTGATTTGGGATTCAGCCTTAGAGAAAGATAAAGGTGTAGGATGTCTGCATATGCAGCTCTATTGGGATAATAGCAGCTTGTGCCATCGGGTACAGTTGCAAGGGGATGAGTCTAGATTCAGTAAGTTCCTGGGAAACTGAGATTGGGTTGAGCCAAGATGGAGTAAATTCCCTCCTTTTACAGTTGAGCCATGATTGCACAAAATTGGGTGGTCGAATATAGAACTGACAGATGATATGTATTGTTGGAATAAGGATGTTTTCTCATGAAACATAAGCTATTGTATGTTATGAATGTTTGCACAAATGTTAATTTCTGTCATCACTGTGATTCTCATTATCAGAGTAAGACAGTGTCTCACTCTGTCCTCTCTTCCTTTCCTCCCTCTCTCCTCCCCTCCTTCCCCCTCTCTCCTCCCCTCCTTCCCCCTCCTGTCCTCCCCTCCTTCCCCCTCTTGCCCTCTCCCCCTTCCCCTCTCTCCTCCCCCTCCTGTCCTCTCCTCCTTCCCCCTCTCTCCTCTCCTCCTTCCCCCTCATTCCCCTCTCTCCTCACCTCCTTCCCCCTCCTGTCCTTCCCTCCTTCCCCCTCTTTCCTCTTCTCCTTCTCTCCTCTCCTCCTTCCCCCACCTGTCCTCCCTCCTTCCACCTCTTGTCCTCCCTTTCTCAGATTGTGTTGTGCTCTGTAGCTGACTCTCTCCTCTCCTCCTTCCCCCTCCTGTCCTCCCTCTCTCAATATTGTGTTGTGCTCTGTAGCTGACTCTCTCCTCTCCTCCTTCCCCCTCCTGTCCTCCCTCTCTCAGATTGTGTTGTGCTCTGTAGCTGACTCTCTCCTCTCCTCCTTCCCCCTCCTGTCCTCCCTCTCTCAGATTGTGTTGTGCTCTGTAGCTGACTCTCTCCTCTCCTCCTCCCCCTCCTGTCCTCCCTCTCTCAGATTGTGTTGTGCTCTGTAGCTGACTCTCTCCTCTCCTCCTTCCCCCTCCTGTCCTCCCTCTCTCAGATTGTGTTGTGCTCTGTAGCTGACTCTCTCCTCTCCTCCTTCCCCCTCCTGTCCTCCCTCTCTCAGATTGTGTTGTGCTCTGTAGCTGACTCTCTCCTCTCCTCCTTCCCCCTCCTGTCCTCCCTCTCTCAGATTGTGTTGTGCTCTGTAGCTGACTCTCTCCTCTCCTCCTTCCCCCTCCTGTCCTCCCTCTCTCAGATTGTGTTGTGCTCTGTAGCTGACTCTCTCCTCTCCTCCTTCCCCCTCCTGTCCTCCCTCTCTCAGATTGTGTTGTGCTCTGTAGCTGACTCTCCCCGGTGTGTAACGGTGTGTAAGGCTGTATTATTATTATTGTCAGAACACACGCCACCTATAGTTATTACAGTAATGGGCCAGGTTCATTTACTTAATGTCCGATGTGTGTGTGTGTGTACTCATTGCCCACTGCATTATCATATCTGTCTGCCGCAATGTGCAAGAGAGTTACTTCCCTCGCTGTCTCACCTCTTCCCTCGTTCTCTCTCTCCCTGGACATCTGTAGTATAGACATTGGGGTATGAAATTAGGGTAATGACCAGCCCACCTACACACTGAAGCACCACCATCCTTCCCTCACTCCTGCTCTCTCAGCCCCCTCCTTTCTTTCTATATCTCCTCCCCTCTTCTCTGTCCATCTCTGAATGACAGATTCCTCATGTTATGTTCCCTCTGTCAATCTCTCTCCATCCCTCTGTTCCTCCTCCCTCTGATTCTGGCTATAACAGGTCCTGGTGGGGTGGGATTTGGACACACACACACACACACACACACACACACACACACACACACACACACACACACACACACACACACACACACACACACACACACACACACACACACACACACACACACACACACCAGCCAGCCAGCCAGCCAGCCAGCCAGCCAGCCAGCCAGCCAGCCAGCCAGCAAAATATACCTCCAGCTAAGTGTTAACTGCCATCCTGAGTGATCCCCTTCCATGACCTTGCGTCACTCTGTGGGACACAGGCTTTTCACAGTGGGGTAGTCATCCCCAGGAGAGGGCAAGGAGAACCCCAGGACATCCCCAGGAGAGGCCCAGGACATCCCCAGGAGAGGCCCAGGAGAACCCCAGAATAACACCAGGACATCCCCAGGAGAACCCTAGGACATCCCCAGGAGAGGCCCAGGACATCCCCAGGAGAGGGCCAGGAGAACCCCGGGACATCCCCAGGAGAGGCCCAGGAGAACCCCAGGACAGGCCCAGGAGAACCCCAGAACAACACCAGGACATCCCCAGGAGAGGCCCAGGAGAAACCTAGGACATCCCCAGGAAAGGCCCAGGACATCCCCAGGAGAGGGCCAGGAGAACCTCAGGACATCCCCAGGAGAGGGCCAGGAGAACCCCAGGACATCCCCAGGACATCCCCAGGAGAACCCTAGGACATCCCCAGGAGAGGGCCAGGATAACCCCAGGACATCCCCAGAAGAACCCCAGGACATCCCCAGAAGAACCCCAGGACATCCCCAGGAAAGGCCCAGGAGTGTGTAAAGCCTATCAGAGAGCTGTGAAATCCTGTGGAGTGGAGTGGAGTCCTCTCTTTCCCTTCAGGACCTGTCTGTAGAGGTGTGATGCAAACAGAGTGCTGTCCATCCACTCCCTCCTCCCCACCTCTCTTTTCTTCCTTCTCCATCCTTCATTCCCTTGTTCTCTCTCTCCTCTGTCCTTTCTTGTTGTCTCTCTCTCCTCTGTCCCTCTCTCTTTGTCTCTGTGTGTTTCTCCATTCCCCACTCAGAGGAGAGCGTTGTCCTCCAATAACCGCTCACAGCTTTGTTCCTGCGCAATAAAGGTTGTAGGTTCAGTTCAACATTCAGTTTCTGTTGTATGTTCTTCTGACACACACACACACACACACACACACACACACACACACACACACACACACACACACACACACACACACACACACACACACACTTGGAACGGTATTGGAATTACCCTGAGTTCACATAAAACACACAAAAGAAAACATAATTTCCTGTCTTTCTAAGATTGATGCTGCTGATGGCCAGTAACCTGATTCAAAGAGCCATAGCTTTACAGTAAAATAAACATTATGGCCAGTAACCTGATTCAAAGAGCCGTAGCTTTACAGAAAAACAAACATTATGGCCAGTAACCTGATTCAAAGAGCCATAGCTTTACAGTAAAATAAACATTATGGCCAGTAACCTGATTCAAAGAGCCATAGCTTTACAGTAAAATAAACATTATGGCCAGTAACCTGATTCAAAGAGCCATAGCTTTACAGTAAAACAAACATTATGGCCAGTAACCTGATTCAAAGAGCCGTAGCTTTACAGTAAAATAAACATTATGGCCAGTAACCTGATTCAAAGAGCCATAGCTTTACAGTAAAATAAACATTATGGCCAGTAACCTGATTCAAAGAGCCGTAGCTTTACAGTAAAATAAACATTATGGCCAGTAACCTGATTCAAAGAGCCGTAGCTTTACAGAAAAACAAACATTATGGCCAGTAACCTGATTCAAAGAGCCATAGCTTTACAGTAAAATAAACATTATGGCCAGTAACCTGATTCAAAGAGCCGTAGCTTTACAGTAAAATAAACATTATGGCCAGTAACCTGATTCAAAGTGCTGTAGCTTTACAGTAAAATAAACATTATGGCCAGTAACCTGATTCAAAGTGCTGTAGCTTTACAGTAAAATAAACATTATGGCCAGTAACCTGATTCAAAGAGCCGTAGCTTTACAGTAAAATAAACATTATGGCCAGTAACCTGATTCAAAGAGCCGTAGCTTTACAGTAAAATAAACATTATGGCCAGTAACCTGATTCAAAGAGCCATAGCTTTACAGTAAAATAAACATTATGGCCAGTAACCTGATTCAAAGTGCTGTAGCTTTACAGTAAAATAAACATTATGGCCAGTAACCTGATTCAAAGTGCTGTAGCTTTACAGTAAAATAAACATTATGGCCAGTAACCTGATTCAAAGAGCCATAGCTTTACAGTAAAATAAACATTATGGCCAGTAACCTGATTCAAAGTGCTGTAGCTTTACAGTAAAATAAACATTATGGCCAGTAACCTGATTCAAAGACCCGTAGCTTTACAGTAAAATAAACATTATGGCCAGTAACCTGATTCAAAGAGCCATAGCTTTACAGTAAAATAAATATTATGGCCAGTAACCTGATTCAAAGAGCCATAGCTTTACAGTAAAATAAACATTATGGCCAGTAACCTGATTCAAAGAGCCATAGCTTTACAGTAAAATAAACATTATGGCCAGTAACCTGATTCAAAGAGCCATAGCTTTACAGTAAAATAAACATTATGGCCCGTAACCTGATTCAAAGTGCTGTAGCTTTACAGTAAAATAAACTATTACTGTACTAACAGGCCTGTTTCAAGGTAATTTCAAGTTCTTCCTACTGCCAACCAACTGTTGTATGTGCACATTTACAGGATTGTGTGTTTGCATGTGTGTTGTAGTACCATTTGTAATGTTTGATTAATGCATTCCTATCACATTACAATTCTGTACCACATCAGTGTTCATCGACAATGGAAACATTTCATATTTGGTATAGACTACCAACATCCTGAATATCTGTTTCCTGAGGGATTCTGTCTGTTCTGCTAATTCTAAAGGTTTAATATTCAGTAATGTTGGCTTTGGATTCAACTTTAGGAAGAACATCTTAAAAATGAGAGGACAGTCTAAGATGGGTCAGTGGGGAACACAGTTCTGAGATCTGTTGTTGGACAGATTATAGAGCTCATTGTAGAGCTCACAGATCTTCATAAGGTATGGATGAAACTGATCTGTCACTGTCAGGCCATCCAGGTACTATTGGTATCAGTGGTAATGTAAAATATCAGGCTATTCAGGTAATATCCTTCAGAATGACCTCGACGGGACCGCAGTGGAGAAGGGGGAAAGCTTCAAGTTCCTCGGCATACACATCACTGACAAACTGAAATGGTCCACCCACACAGACAGTGGTGTGAAGAAGGCACAACAGCACCTCTTCAACCTCAGGAGGCTGAAGAAATTTGGCTTGGCACCAAAAACCCTTACAAACTTTTACAGATGCACAATTGAGAGCATCCTGTCGGCTGTATCACTGCCTGGTACGCCAACTGCACCGCCCGTGACCGCAGGGCTCTCCAGAGGGTGGTGCGGTCTGCCCGATGCAAACTATCTGCCCTCCAAGACACCTAGAGCACCCAATGTCACAGGAAGGCCAAAAAGGTCATCAAGGCTGGGACCTAGAGACTGAAAAACAGCTTCTATCTCAAGGCCATCAGACTGTTAAATGCTGTTAAATAGCCATCACTAGCACATTAGAGGCTGCTGACAATATACATAGACTTGGACTCACTGGCCACATTAATAAATGGAATGCTAGTTACTTTAATAATGTTTACACATTTTTCATTACTCATCTCGTATGTATATACTGTATTCTATTCTACTGTATCTTACTCTATGCCGCTCTGACATTGCTCATCATATAGTTATATATTCTTAATTTCATTCCTTTACTTAGATGTGTGTGTACATGTTGTGAAATACTTGTTAGATATTACTGAACTGTTAGAGCTACAAACACAAGCATTTCGCTGCACCCGCAATAACATCTGCTAAACACCTGTATGTGACCAATAAAATTGGATTTGATTAAGTTAATGGAAGTGCAGCACAGACACAAAAGTCCATCCCTGGAGAGTCTTTCACTCTGCTCCCATCTGGTGGCCAGACTGTGTTACTACTCCTCTCCATCAGAGAGACTGGGTAAAATGAGGAATATCCCAAACATACACACAAAGTATCCAGAAACCACAACAATACTCCACGACAAGCTTTGGTTAAATGTCATGTTTATTCTATTGAGGAGGAACAGTTTAACAATGAACAAGAAATGAACAGGGAGTTTACAAAACAAATGAAAAGATAGAGAAATTATATTCACATATTCAACAATGACCGTTATTAATGATGATTTAAACTCCACATTTTTACTCTGGAATAAACTTCTGTGTGTTGGTTTGGTTTGGATTGAGATGGCACACACACTAAACACAAAAACACACTGCCCAGTGTGCCACGATGCATCTATGAACATCTCAGAGTGTGTGTGTGCATGTGTGTGGTATGTATGGTGTGTGTAGGTCTCTGTTATTAAACAGTAGACATTAAGCCTAGCCAGGATTTGAGTGGAGATGTCTCATAATAATCGTCCTCCTGAGTGAGTGAGTGAGTGTGAGAGAGAGAGAGAGCATAGATATGTGTGAGTGTACGTGTGTGTGTTGTGTTCACTTCTTCTCCCCCTTGTCGTTGTACTCCAGGAAGAAGTCGTTGCAGGCGACGGTGAGCGCCCCCACCAGGATAACAAACTCAGTGAAGTCCACCTCTCCATCATTGTTGGCATCCAGGTCCCCCATCACCTTGTCCACTGCTTCCTTGTCCTGGGCATTCTGGGTAAGGGAGAGAGGAAGACTTTTACGCTGTGTGTCTGTGCGTGTGTGTCTGTGTGTGTGTGAAGCTCCTTACCCCCAGGTAGTTGCCCAGCTCTGCAGAGAGCATCACTTTGAGCTCTGCTCTGCTCAGGGTGTATTTGTCGCCCTCGTCTCCAGAATACTTATGGAAGGTCTGGATCATCAGCTGCATGGCAGTCTCCAAGGTGGACACATTCTCTGTTTTGGTAGGGTTAGACATACTACAGAGGTAGAAAGACAATAGACATGGTTAGGATAATGAGTAGGTGTTTCACATTGTAGTAGGACATCAAGTGATGTAGCCTGTGCAGAGTGTTTTTGTATTTTCTCATGGAAGCTGAGCCAGGATCAGATGGATCAGTCAATCACACTGTAGAGAGCAGTGGAGGCTGGTGAGAGGAGGACATCTCACAATAATGGCTGGAATAGAGTGATATCAAACACATGAAACACCCCCCCCCCCCAAACACTTCATGTGTTTGATATCACTCCATTCCATTATTATGATCCATCCTCCCCTCAGCAGCCTCCACTGGTACAGTATCAACTGAGTTAGCAATCACCATGTCTGCTGAGCACGGCAGGACAGATGCTGCTTGTTCCTCAACCCTGTCTAGTTCCTGAATTAGTCACAAGTATAAAGTCATCCTACCCAACACCTGAAGAACTACAAACCCCAAGAGTTCTACTACATTACTAAAGCCCCAGACAGTTAGCCATGGAGTATGATGATGATTGATGATTAGTTTCCCCACTTAAGGATAAGTTGATCCTGGATCTGTGGGGAGCCACATTGAGACACTGTAATGGAAAGGAGATAGGTAATAGTGAGCAGGATATGCGAACCCCAGCCTTCTGATAAGAGTGAAACTCACACCAGGTAGAAACACACCTGGCTCTAACTCTAACCCTGTCTTTAACCCTATAGCCCTGTCCTGTCCAAACCAGTACAGGAGGAACTGGGACCATATGAACCTGAGCTAGTCTCTACCTGAGCTGGACTGGATGGTTGGTAACAGAGGAGACAGGTGTATGTATCCCACCACCCTGCCTCCATCCCACCCCTCCATTTCTTTATCCCACCCCTACATCTCTCCATATCACTATCCCACCCCTCCATCTCTTTATCCCACCCCTACATCTCTTTATCCCACCCCTCCATCTCTGTATCCCCCTACATCTCTTTATCCCACCCCTCCATCTCTTTATCCTCCCCTACATCTCTTTATCCCACCCCTCCATCTCCTTATCCCACCCCTACATCTCTTTATCCCACCCCTACATCTCTTTATCCCACCCCTCCATCTCTTTATCCCACCCCTACATCTCTTTATCCCACCCCCCTCCATCTCTTTATCCCACCCCTACATCTTTTTATCCCACCCCTACATCTCTTTATCCCACCCCTCCATCTCGTTATCCCACCCCCACATCTCTTTATCCCACCCCTCCATCTCTTTATCCCACCCCTACATCTCTTTATCCCACCCCTACATCTCTTTATCCCACCCCTACATCTCTTTATCCCACCCCCCTCCATCTCTCTATCCCACCCCTCCATCTCTTTATCCCACCCCTCCATCTCTTTATCCCACCCCCACATCTCTTTATCCCACCCCCACATCTCTTTATCCCACCCCTACATCTCTTTATCCCACCCCTACATCTCTTTATCCCACCCTGCCTCCATCTCTTTATCCCACCCCTACATCTCCTTATCCCACCCCCCATCTCTTTATCCCACCCCTCCATCTCCTTATCCCACCCCTCCATCTCTTTATCCCACCCCTCCATCTCTTTATCCCACCCCTCCATCTCTTTATCCCACCCCTCCATCTCTTTATCCCACCCCTCCATCACCCCTCTTTATCCCACCCCTCCATCTCTTTATCCCACCCCTACATCTCTTTATCCCACCCCTACATCTCTTTATCCCACCCCTACATATCTTTTATCCATCTCCTATCCCACCCCTCCATCTCTTTATATCCATCTCTTTATCCCACCCCTACATCTCTTTATCCCACCCCCCTCCACCCCTACATCTCTTTATCCCACCCCTCCATCTCTTTATCCCACCCCTCCATCTCTTTATCCCACCCCTACATCTCTTTATCCCACCCCTACATCTCTTTATCCCACCCCTACATCTCTTTATCCCACCCCTACATCTCTTTATCCCACCCCTACATCTCTTTATCCCACCCCTACATCTCTCCATATCTCTATCCCACCCCTCCATCTTTTTATCCCACCCCTCAGCTCTACATCTCTTTATCCCCCATCTCTTTATTCCACCTCTCTACCTCTCCATCCCACCCCTCCACCTTCCCTTCGCACCCCATCCCTTCCCCACCTCTCCATCTTACCTCCACCTCTCCCACCCCTCTTCCCTGACCACTCTACTTCTTTCCCTACAATTACATTTACACTTTATCAAATTCACTTTATCCCAACAGAAATCTGAGGTCATTCTTGTTTAGGAAAAATATAGATTTGCCTCCTTTGAGCAAGATATTTACATAAACAGAAAATAAAGAAGAAAGAGAAGAGAGGTCAGTCAGGACAGAGGAAACACAACAGGTCAGAAACTCTATAGAGGCTAACATCACACCGGAATAGACCAGGGAATAGACATGAAATCACCAAACACACAGAGTAGTGAAGTCTACAGTACAGGCTGTGTGCTTTCCCCCCTCTGTAAAAGTTATAATGACGTTGTTTAGGGTTACAGCAACGCAAACTTTGTATCATTGTCTCTAGATCACAAACAGCTGAAATATATTTAATCTGCTCCACATTTTACCGTGCTAGACAGAACTACCTCCTGAAGAGCAGAAGGGCTGAATTGTTTTGCCTGTTGCTGAAAAACTGCATTCATTCCTGAGTCAACCTTTCTTCCTTACCTGAGCAAAGGAGGAGTGCTGGCCTGCTGTTGGACACGTAGAGGGAGAGTAACGAAGAACGGTGAGGAGGGGGAGATGGACAGCCTCTTAAATACTTCTCTCCCTCCTCCCACTCCACCTCTCTCCCTCCTCCCACTCCGCTTCTCTCCCTCCTCCCACTCCACTCTCCCTCCTCCCACCTCTCTCCCTCCTCTGCCTCCCTCCTCTCCACCTCTCCCTCCTCCCACTCCACCTCTCCCTCCTCCCACTCCACCTCTCTCCCTCCTCCCACTCCGCTTCTCTCCCTCCTCCCACTCCGCCTCTCTCCCTCCTCCCACTCCCACCTCTCTCCCTCCTCCCACTCCGCTTCTCTCCCCCTCCCCCTCCACCCTCTCCCCTCTGCCTCTCTCCCTCCCTCCTCCCACTCCCTCCTCCCTCCTCCCACTCCGCCTCTCTCCCTCCTCCCACTCCGCCTCTCTCCCTCCTCCCACTCCGCCTCTCTCCCTCCTCCCACTCCGCTTCTCTCCCTCCTCCCCCTCCGCCTCTCTCCCTCCTCCCACTCCGCCTCTCTCCCTCCCCCGCCTCTCCCTCCTCCCACTCCGCCTCTCTCCCTCCTCCCACTCCGCCTCTCTACCTCCTCCCACTCCGCCTCTCTCCCCTCCTCCCCTCCACCTCTCTACCTCCTCCCCCTCCGCTTCGCTCCCTCCTCCCACTCTGCCTCTCTCCCCTCCTCCCACTCCGCCTCTCTCCCTCCTCCCTCCTCCGCCTCTCTACCTCCTCCCCTCCGCCTCTCTCCCTCCTCCCACTCTGCCTCTCTCCCTCCTCCCACTCCGCCTCTCTACCTCCTCCCACTCCGCCTCTCTCCCTCCTCCCACTCTGCCTCTCTCCCTCCTCCCACTCCGCCTCTCTCCCTCCTCCCACTCTGCCTCTCTCCCCTCCTCCCACTCCACCTCTCCCCCCTCCTCAATCCCTCTCTTCTTCCACCTGTTGCTCATCTTCTCTGTCCCATCCCCCCCAGTCTCCTCTCCTCCTTCTCTGTTTACACGACGGACACCTGCCTTCCTGTGATGGAGAGATAAGATCCATCCTTCATAAAAGCTGTCAGACATGACACCACATCACTACCTCAGGATGATCACATTTACATTATTAGTATCAAATATTACCTTCAAGACGTTTTTGAGAAAGCCAGGGAGATGAGAGGGAAAGCAGAAGAGAGGAGCAGAGGGAAAGCAGAAGAGAGGAGCAGAGGGAAAGCAGAAGAGGAAAACAGGAGGAGAGGGGAGCGACGTGGTGTAGCCTATTTATCCACTTTGGCCACAATGGAGCCAAGGTACAGAGAGAGCCACAATGGAGCCAAGGTGCAGAGAGAGCCACAATGGAGCCAAGGTGCAGAGAGAGCCACAATGGAGCCAAGGTGCAGAGAGAGCCACAATGGAGCCAAGGTGCAGAGAGAGCCACAATGGAGCCAAGGTGCAGAGAGAGCCACAATGGAGCCAAGGTACAGAGAGAGCCACAATGAAGCCAAGGTACAGAGAGAGCCACAATGGGGCCAAGGTACAGAGAGAGCCACAATGGAGCCAAGGTGCAGACAGAGCCACAATGGAGCCAAGGTACAGAGAGAGCCACAATGGAGCCAAGGTGCAGAGAGAGCCACAATGGAGCCAAGGTGCAGAGAGAGCCACAATGGAGCCAAGGTACAGAGAGAGCCACAATGAAGCCAAGGTACAGAGAGAGCCACAATGGAGCCAAGGTGCAGAGAGAGCCACAATGGAGCCAAGGTACAGAGAGAGCCACAATGGAGCCAAGGTGCAGAGAGAGCCACAATGGAGCCAAGGTACAGAGAGAGCCACAATGGAGCTTAGGTGCAGAGAGAGCCACAATGGAGCCAAGGTGCAGAGAGAGCATCGTGCACCACTCCCCAGCATTCTTCTTGCCAATGTCAGTCTCTTGACAACAAGGTTGATGAAATCCGAGCAAGGGTAGCATTTTTCCCAGAGGACATCCCAGAGACACAATGGAGCCAAGGTACAGAGAGAGCCACAATGGAGCCAAGATGCAGAGAGAGCCACAATGGAGCCAAGGTACAGAGAGAGCCACAATAGAGCCAAGGTACAGAGAGAGCCACAATGGAGCCAAGATGCAGAGAGAGCCACAATGGAGCCAAGGTGCAGAGAGCCACAATGGAGCCAAGGTACAGAGAGAGCCACAATGGAGCCAAGGTGCAGAGAGAGCCACAATGGAGCCAAGGTGCAGAGAGCCACAATGGAGCCAAGGTGCAGAGAGAGCCACAATGGAGCCAAGGTGCAGAGAGAGCCACAATGGAGCCAAGGTGCAGAGAGAGCCACAATGGGGCCAAGGTGCAGAGAGAGCCACAATGGGGCCAAGGTGCAGAGAGCCACAATGGAGCCAAGGTACAGAGAGCCACAATGGAGCCAAGGTGCAGAGAGAGCCACAATGGAGCCAAGGTGCAGAGAGAGCCACAATGGAGCCAAGGTACAGAGAGAGCCACACCGCCCAAATAGGTCCACAGACGATGCACATCAACCACACCACACTACAGAATGGAGCCAAGGTGCAGAGAGAGCCACAATGGAGCCAAGGTACAGAGAGAGCCACAATGGAGCCAAGGTGCAGAGAGAGCCACAATGGAGCCAAGGTACAGAGAGAGCCACAATGGAGCTTAGGTGCAGAGAGAGCCACAATGGAGCCAAGGTGCAGAGAGAGCCACAATGGAGCCAAGGTACAGAGAGAGCCACAATGGAGCCAAGATGCAGAGAGAGCCACAATGGAGCCAAGGTACAGAGAGAGCCACAATAGAGCCAAGGTACAGAGAGAGCCACAATGGAGCCAAGATGCAGAGAGAGCCACAATGGAGCCAAGGTGCAGAGAGCCACAATGGAGCCAAGGTACAGAGAGAGCCACAATGGAGCCAAGGTGCAGAGAGAGCCACAATGGAGCCAAGGTGCAGAGAGCCACAATGGAGCCAAGGTGCAGAGAGAGCCACAATGGAGCCAAGGTGCAGAGAGAGCCACAATGGAGCCAAGGTGCAGAGAGAGCCACAATGGGGCCAAGGTGCAGAGAGAGCCACAATGGGGCCAAGGTGCAGAGAGCCACAATGGAGCCAAGAGCCACAATGGAGCCAGAGAGAGCCACAATGGAGCCAAGGTGCAGAGAGAGCCACAATGGAGCCAAGGTGCAGAGAGAGCCACAATGGAGCCAAGGTACAGAGAGAGCCACAATGGAGCCAAGGTGCAGAGAGAGCCACAATGGAGCCAAGGTGCAGAGAGAGCCACAATGGAGCCAAGGTGCAGAGAGAGCCACAATGGAGCCAAGGTGCAGAGAGAGCCACAATGGAGCCAAGGTGCAGAGAGAGCCACAATGGGGTATCACTTACTGTCTCAGTCAGTGTGCTATTGTAGCAGTGGAATACCATGGCCCGGGCCTGTAGCCATATTGTACTGCGTGTCAAAACATAGGCCAGGGGAAGCAGTGAAAGCGTGTTTAGATAAACAGGAGAAGCCCTGGAGGAAGGTGAGAGGCCCTGCTATGGCGCCGACAATATTCTTTCAAAGATGCATGGCATCCACAAGATTAAAATACAGGCCATCTCAATACTTATACTCTGAAATGGAAAATATTTCATTTACAGTTTTCCACAATTGTTTACACATGTTTGCTGAATCATTGGGCCATTTTCCCAAATCTGTAAACACAAAACTCTACAAATCTGTAGCAATAGCACTGCATTTAAAACTGTTATTGCTTTCCATGTTTGTTTTTTTTTGCATCAAAATGACACACGTCATATGAATAGATCTGTCTACCAACCAACAACACACTGATGTGCTCAACACAAAACACTGAATGTCCCAGCAGTAGGTTTATGATGTGCTCAACACAAAACACTGAATATCCCAGCAGTAGGTTTATGATGTGCTCAACACAAAACACTGAATATCCCAGCAGTAGGTTTATGATGTGCTCAACACAAAACACTGAATATCCCAGCAGTAGGTTTATGATGTGCTCAACACAAAACACTGAAATCCCAGCAGTAGGTTTATGATGTGCTCAACACAAAACACTGAATATCCCAGCAGTAGGTTTATGATGTGCTCAACACAAAACACTGAATATCCCAGCAGTAGGTTTATGATGTGCTCAACACAAAACACTGAATATCCCAGCAGTAGGTTTATGATGTGCTCAACACAAAACACTACTATGAATATCCCAGCAGTAGGTTTATGATGTGCTCAACACAAAACACTGAATATCCCAGCAGTAGGTTTATGATGTGCTCAACACAAAACACTACTATGAATATCCCAGCAGTAGGTTTATGCCGTTTGCATTGTCAGTGTTACACTGTAGCCGGTTGTAAAATATTGTTACAGTAATGTATACCTACTCAAATATACATAAATAAACACATACAAATGCAATACAGTAGCAAAAACATTGTCATTTATTTCCAAATTGCAGTATTTTTGAACACTTGTGTTTTGTATGTAACACTTTCTGTACCCAACAGGAGTAAAACAGGAAAAACATTCAGTAAGATAAAGGGTTTTCTGTACAAAAATAAAAGTGGCTCATTCCTTCAAAACTCTAAAGACAAAAACACATGCAAAATGCAAGAAAGAAAAACATTAGGCTACATCCTGCTGTAATGTCTGCTTCAAACTCACATCCTCAAACACGTAGATCCCCTGAACGCAGCTCATTCTCCAGATTCCAATCACCTGAATTCTAGTCACCTGTATGTCATTATCACACACTATTTAGTTCAGTTCTTTGCACCCCATCACTGTGAGGTATTGTTTGTTTTGTGACACACGGCTTGCAGAGCGCTGTGGTGCCCATGATCGGCTTCTCCTGTGTATGATAGTTTTTGTCTGCCTCACTAACCACACCTTTTGCCTATTCCCTGCCTATCGGATTTCCTGTTATCTACCTACTGCCTGATCTCCCGGACTATGTTACTAGCCTTTTCCCCTGCCTGTACTGTTGCCCTTTTGGACCCCATGTGTATGACCTTCTGCCTGCCCCTGGACCCAGCTACCTGCCTCCTCCTGTGGTCCTATGCAATAAACAACGCTTGAAACCAGCGCTGTCTCCCCTCGTGTTCATTACACCTTCCTCCTATTTTGGTCTGGCCACAGCACCTCATCTACATCACAAGCGATGTTCTCCCTGGCTAAACAGCACCTCATCCACATCACAAGCGATGTTCTCCCTGGCTAAACAGAATCTTCTGGAGTGATGGGTCCAGCCACCAAAAGCCCCCACATCAACTTCACCACATGCATCCTCCATTGCCTGGAGAAGAGGCGTGTGAGGGGATGGCGGTCATACACCTTCCACCACCATGCCGAAAAAAACTATTCAATTGTGTTTAGGAATGGGGAATATGGTGCAAACTGTGGGTGGTCGATGAACCAGAGCAGCCCGGTGGAAACTCACGTTGTCCTAGATGACAACATACCTGGGCTGCTCTGGTCCACCCCTCTGCTCGGCTGGAATGAGGATGCCGTGTAGTGTGTCCAGGAATGTGATGAGAAGGGCGGTGTTGTAGGGACTAAGGTTGGCATGGTGATGGCTGATGCCTTGCTGGCTAACGGCTGCACACATGGTGATATTCCCTCCACGCTGTCCAGGGACATTCACAATGGCACGGTGGCCAATAATGTTCCGTCCCCTTCTTTTGGCTAGCATCCAGCTCCATGACTCTCTGAAACAGACAAGACAATGTGACCTAGAGCAGTCAATATGTTGAGGCACAATACACTGGATTACAGTACTGTAATGTGTCTATACAGTGCTGATATGATAGTAAATTCACAGTATAGTACTCACTTGCTCATATTCATAGTGCTGTTCTTTAACCCTCTCTGAGTGTCGCTCAAATGGCGACCTGTAGACCTGTTTCATCAGGATTCAGTTACACTGTAATACACGGTCCAATGTAGACAAGCCCATCTGGTGAATGTTATTGAATATTGTGTTGTCTGAATTGATGTGGTTCTGGATTTCTCGTAGGCTAATGGTATTGTTTGCCACCACCATGTTCACAATAGCGGTCTCCTGTTCTGGTGTGAACAGCCGGTGTCTTCTACCATGACCTGGCCATCTCTCAGTTCTGGTGTGAACAGCCGGTGTCTTCTACCATGGCCTGGCCGTCTCTCAGTTCTGGTGTGAACAGCCGGTGTCTTCTACCATGACCTGGCCATCTCTCAGTTCTGGTGTGAACAGCCGGTGTCTTCTACCATGGCCTGGCCGTCTCTCAGTTCTGGTGTGAACAGCCGGTGTCTTCTACCATGGCCTGACCGTATCTCAGTTCTGGTGTGAACAGCCGGTGTCTTCTACCATGGCCTGGCCATCTCTCAGTTCTGGTGTGAACAGCCGGTGTCTTCTACCATGGCCTGGCCATCTCTCAGTTCTGGTGTGAACAGCCGGTGTCTTCTACCATGGCCTGGCCGTCTCTCAGTTCTGGTGTGAACAGCCGGTGTCTTCAACCATGGCCTGGCCATCTCTCAGTTCTGGTGTGAACAGCCGGTGTCTTCTACCATGGCCTGACCGTATCTCAGTTCTGGTGTGAACAGCCGGTGTCTTCTACCATGGCCTGGCCATCTCTCAGTTCTGGTGTGAACAGCCGGTGTCTTCTACCATGGCCTGGCCATCTCTCAGTTCTGGTGTGAACAGCCGGTGTCTTCTACCATGGCCTGGCCATCTCTCAGTTCTGCAGAAGATCCACAAATATATGATTGGTTACAGTAAGCTAAAATAATCTATTTTATTTCAATATCAAATGACATTACTGTAACGTTGGGTAACAATCACTGAGTAACATAGACCTCCTGGTATGTCGGACTGCAGTATCCATAAAGAGCATAGTGTAGGTGGTAGGTAACTTACCGGTTGTTATTTCTGAATGTACGAATGATAGATGCAACCGTTTAGCAGCTCAGGTTGAGCTGAACTCTCTGCCCAGCCTCCCTCATACTCAACCCATGGTTGAGCACATGGTCATCCAATGTGGCCCTGATCTCATCTGAGACAACTGTCCTTCCTCGTCCTCCTCTTCTCACTCCTTCTCCTCTAGCTCTTGATTCACCATTGACTTCCATTTTCCTCCAAAACAGGAGCTCATCTTTGGCCTTTTAGAGTGCTAAAGCTCTGATTTCTAAGTGAACAATTCAGCAACTAGTGTTTACACCTGTGAGGAGTGGGTGTAGCCAATTGGTTTATAGAGCTTGGAATTGTTTATAGAGCTGGCAATTTTGCAGACTTGGTTTAAGGATTTGGTACATGAGTTTCAGGTTTCGGTGATTGCGTTTCAAGTTCCAATTTTAGTGTGTAAACAATTGGGAAAAACTAATCTGTCATTCTCAAGCATCTGCTCAGTGAACTGTGTCTGTTCCCCTCAGGGCGTGTGGTGTGATGACCTTGTTGGCTGGGCCTGGTCCAACAGCTGCCCTGCTTGTGTTTCCAAATGCTGTGTTGGACCCACTGATTGGTAGCAGCCAATTTCAGCTGGTGATTAGGTTAAGAACTGAAACAATGGTTGTGTCTCCCAGTAGGTTAGATGGTAGTGGTTATTGAAATGAAGTGCAGAACATGTTGGAATGGCTTTAGGGTAATATAGGAGCTCCAGAGGGGGTTTATAATGTAAACAGCTCAGCAGACTGGAGGCTGTGGTTAGCCTAGTGGGTGTGTGTCTGGCCTGAGGCTGTTTGAAAGGGAAGCTGGTACCTGATACAGGATCAGAGGGTACTAGCTGAATGGAGACAACACCCTTGACAGGCAGCCATGCATAGTTATCACTTCTGGAACACACACAAACATAATTACACACAAATCCTACACTCATACAAATGCACAGCTATTGTAATAATGTATATTTTAAACGACAACTGCACTCCACAAACCAAAACAGCAAAGTAAATATGTCTCCTTGTTTGTCCGTGCTGTTTCTTTGACCACGCCTCAGGCTTATACAACCACTGAATTGTATAGTGTCTGTGCACGTCATGTTTGTTAAGTCTGAATGTTAATGTAACATACAGTACTTACATCCACTACAGCTCTGAGGCTGCTAGCCCCGGGGGAGTGGAGAGTAGGACTGTAGGGTATAGATCTGCCTGTATTACAGTATAGACTTGTTATCTCTCCCCGGTGCAATGCAGCATTGTATGCTGTTGGCAGAAGATGTGTGTGTATCCTTGCTGTGCACAATAGGTGGTGTTGTATATTGGGTGTCTAATTTCAATATTCTGGTGCATCGTGGGCCACGGAGTGTGACACGACTAAATTTAGAAGGGGCCGCTGGTGGCCATGGAAGCAGGAATCAGCATATTGGTTCTATAAGGTGTGTGTGTGTGTCTTCATCATGACACAGGGCAACCTAGAGAATGTTATTTAGAGATAATGTTAGAGTAGTGAAAGAAGACATGACTTTAAAACATTGCCATGGCATTTATTTCAACATGATAACAAACCATTTACTGTAGAAGTGTTGAGTAGTTATACTAAAACATGTGAACTGTTAAACTTAATGTAAAAAAAATGCCTTCATAAAGTATTTATAAAACCAGTAACATTGTTATATCTGAGATGAAGATTGGTAGTGTAAGCATATAAAATATGTTGAGATGAAGTTAAGTCTGATTATGTAGTGATTATGTAGTGATATACAGCCAAGGGAGATTGACAGGTCTATGAGCCTCTATAGGTACATGGGGCCTTATGGCAGTGTTCTTCAATTCTGGCCCTGTGGTCACACACACTGTAATCAATCCCATCAAAGCCTTCACGAGTTTCCTCTGGTGTGTCAGTGCTGGAATGGAACTAAAGCCTGCACACCCTGTGGGTCACTAGGACCAGGATTGAAGAACCCTGCCTTATAGACTGCATAAGACATCTTATAGAGTGTCTATGAAGCCATATGTAGTTCCTATGAGGCAGGTGTGTTGTTGGCTGCTGTCCTCTGCTCGCTGAGGGTGTTTGCCACGTAGCCAATCAGAGTCATGTATTCCTGGAAGCTGACCTTCCCATCTTGGTTCTCGTCCAATCCCTTACGCATCTCCTTCACTGCAGAGGAACTCTCTGTTCCCTATGAGGTGAGAGGGGGAGAGAGGAAGAGAGTGGGGATACAGAGCGAGAGAAAGAGTCTATCATTAAAGATTGCTTCCCCAATAACACCTGGTGCCGATTTGCATTATGACTAGGATTAAGGCTTGGGTTTAACCTGGACGCGGACACGAACCTAGGGTAGTGGTTGAGGCTTGGGTTTAACCTGGACGCGGACACGAACCTAGGGTAGTGGTTGAGGCTTGGGTTTAACCTGGACGCGGACAGGAACCTAGGGTAGTGGTTGAGGCTTGGGTTTAACCTGGACGCGGACACGAACCTAGGGTCGTGGTTGAGGCTTGGGTTTAACCTGGACGCGGACTCGAACCTAGGGTCGTGGTTGATGCTTGGGTTTAACCTGGACGCGGACTCGAACCTAGGGTCGTGGTTGATGCTTGGGTTTAACCTGGACGCGGACTCGAACCTAGGGTCGTGGTTGATGCTTGGGTTTAACCTGGACGCGGACACGAACCTAGGGTCGTGGTTGAGGCTCGGGTTTAACCGGGACGCGGACACGAACCTAGGGTCGTGGTTGAGGCTCGGGTTTAACCGGGATGCGGACACGAACCTAGGGTCGTGGTTGAGGATCGGGTTTAATCGGGACGTGGACAAGAACCTAGGGTCGTGGTTGAGGATCGGGCTTAAACCAGGACGTGGACAAGAACCTAGGTTTGTGGCTCGGGTTTAACCGGGACGTGGACAAGAACCTAGGTTTGTGGCTCGGGTTTAACCGGGACGCCGACACGAGCCTAGGGTTGAGGCTCAGGTTTAACCGGGACGCGGACACGAATCTAGGGTCAGAGTTGAGGCTCGGGTTTAACCGGGACACGGACACGTATCTAGGGTCAGAGTTGAGGCTTGGGTTTAACCTGGACGCGGACACAAACCTAGGGTCGTGGTTGAGGCTTGGGTTTAACCGGGACGCGGACACGAACCTAGGGTCGTGGTTGAGGCTTGGGTTTAACCTGGACGCGGACACGAACCTAGGGTAATGGTTGAGGCTTGGGTTTAACCTGGACGGACACGAACCTAGGGTAGTGGTTGAGGCTTGGGTTTAACCTGGACGGACTCGAACCTAGGGTAGTGGTTGAGGCTTGGGTTTAACCTGGACGCGGACTCGAACCTAGGGTCGTGGTTGAGGCTTGGGTTTAACCTGGACGCGGACTCAAACCTAGGGTCGTGGTTGAGGCTTGGGTTTAACCTGGACGCGGACTCGAACCTAGGGTCGTGGTTGATGCTCGGGTTTAACCGGGAAGCGGACACGAACCTAGGGTCGTGGTTGAGGCTCGGGTTTAACCGGGATGCGGACGCGAACCTAGGGTCGTGGTTGAGGATCGGGCTTAAATCGGGACGTGGACAAGAACCTAGGGTCGTGGCTCGGGTTTAACCGGGACGTGGACAAGAACCTAGGTTTGTGGCTCGGGTTTAACCGGGACGCCGACACGAGCCTAGGGTTGAGGCTTGGGTTTAACCGGGACGCGGACACGAATCTAGGGTCAGAGTTGAGGCTCGGGTTTAACCGGGACACGGACACGTATCTAGGGTCAGAGTTGAGGCTCGGGTTTAACCGGGACACGGACACGAATCTAGGGTCAGAGTTGAGGCTCGGGTTTAACCAGGATGTGGACACGAATCTAGGGTCAGAGTTGAGGAGTAGTGATACAAGGATAGGTGGAACTTACAGTCATGACGTTGCCGAGCTGTTTATTGACGAGGCCCTGGAAGTCCTTATCTCCGAGACTGCCCTTCCCTTTGGCAGACTTCAGATACACTCCTACCACTGTCTGGATGGCCGACTCCATAGCTACTGGGAGAGAGGAGAGGATGGGGGGGGTGCAGAAAACTCTAACGTTTAGACAATTGAATGCAGCAACTGTTTCACTGGAACTGTTAAGACAAGGTACACTCTTAGAAAAAAAGGGTTCCTAAAGAGTTCTTCGGCTGTCCCCATAGGAAAATCCTTTTTGATTCCACATAGAAAACTCTGTGGAAAGGGTCCTGCACGGAACGCAAAAGGGTTCTACCTGGAACCAAATGGTTTCGAACTGGAACAAAAAAGGGTTATTCAATGGGGAAAGCTGAAGAACCCTTTTAGGTTCTAGATAGTACCTTTTACTCTAAGAGTGTAGAAAGAGGACGTCAGAATAGAGGAAAGAATGGAAGAGAGGGATGAAGGGAGATAAGGAGAGCCTGGTGAGGTAAACAAAGGAAACTAAGGAAAGGATGGAGAGAGGGGGGGGTCTGAGGTAAACAATGGAAACTAAGGAAAGGATGGAGAGAGGGGGGGTCTGAGGTAAACAATGGAAACTAAGGAAAGGATGGAGAGAGAGGGGGGTCTGAGGTAAACAATGGAAACTAAGGAAAGGATAGAGAGAAAGGTAAACAATGGAAACTAAGGAAAGGATAGAGAGAGGGGGGTCTGAGGTAAACAATGGAAACTAAGGTAAGGATAGAGAGAGAGGGGGGGTCTGAGGTAAACAATGGAAACTAAGGAAAGGATAGAGGGGGGGGTCTGAAACTAAGGTAAACAATGGAAACTGAGGTAAGGAAAAGGAAGGATAGAGAGAGGGGGGGTCTGAGGTAAACAATGGAAACTAAGGAAAGGATGGAGAGAGGGGGGGGTCTGAGGTAAACAATGGAAACTAAGGAAAGGATGGAGAGGGGGGGTCTGAGGTAAACAATGGAAACTAAGGAAAGGATGGAGAGAGGGAGAGAGAGAGAGAGAAGGGGGGGGGCGGAGGAGTCTGAGGTAAACAATGGGAGCTGTGATGTCTGATGGAGAGAGGGATACCTGATCACCATAAGCCAGCAGAAGGCTATGGGTTCACATTACTACAGCTAAGACCTGTCGGTTACACTCTCTAATATATATATATTTCGCTACCCTACCCCCCCCCAGTATCTCTAACCCCTTCTCTTTTAACATTAGGGTGATGTCCTGAGGGTAGGTCGGGTGATGTCCTGATGAGGGTAATGATGATGGGTGATATCCTGAGGGTAGGTCGGGTGATGTCCTGATGAGGGTAATAATGATGGGTGATGTCCTGATGAGGGTAACCCTAGAGACTCAACCCACAGGTAAATCTCCAATCTGACACTGTCACACCTGAATGCACACACACCAAAATGTATGCACATTCCCACAAACACACCTGTCCCCTGGGCCTAGGCCAATTAGGACTGCTCTTACATTAGCCTAATTAGTGGGTGAGTGAGAGCAGAACACACCCATGGTCTGATGCCAGGTGTAGGATTCTGTTTCATATCCCACCTTGATGCCACACATACACACACTATCCTGTTTGAGTTGCGCTGTAACTAACACATTAGCCAACCACAGACCCACACCGCTGGACATCTGTCATCATCTTCATCCCTCATCACTATTTCACCAGCCTGCGGGTGTCCCGAGCGAGACATCTTCTACGCACATCGCCCATAATTAGGAGACGCTGTGTGCGGTCCTCTGTAGCTCAGTTGGTAAAGCATGGTGCCAGTAACGCCAGGGTAGTGGGTTTGTATGCACGCATGACTAAGTCGCTTTGGATAAAACAGTGCTAAATGGTATATATTATTATAAGCAGGGATGGGCACCTGAACTCCTTTTGTAGGCCTGCAGATCAATTTCCACACACATTTTTCAGGAACTCAGTCAGGGTCTCAACTTGCTGTTGAGCGTTACAATAGTAGAACAGACCAGGTGACGTTTCTAAATGTGGTTGCGCATCAGCAGTTTCTCTTGTTATGTCAGTCACTCAATTAGCCATGTCAGCTAAACATGTTATATTGGTAAATGAGTCTAGCGGCCAGCTATCTAAACGTGTAGTAATCATGGTCAAATTACCGACCGGGACCCCCCCATGTATAATCAGATGAAATTAATATTAAAAACAGAAAACATTGGTCTCATGGCAAGTGTTGAATCGCAGGAAATTCACTCAAAGAATTTTGTTTAGGGCCCCCAAAAGGCTTGCTCTGACTGCATGTGTGGGTATGGATGTGGATACGCAGACCCGCAAGCTACTGTGGCCCCTCATGATGAGTTCTGATTTTTGGTGGCCCCCACCCCATCAGTTGCCCATCCTTGTTATAGTGTGTGTGTGTACGTGTGCATGTGTATGTGTGTGTGAGCCCTAGATCAGAGTGATTGATGAGCAGATCCATCCAGGAGTATCTTTTTAGACCCAAATAGAGGATGTAAAGAGACTAACTGGTGTGAAACCAAGCTGCTGTACAGAATACAGAAACCAAGCTGCACCAGAATACAGAACAGAACCCTGGACAGGACTCGGTCAGCGGGAGGGAGGAGAGGAGATGAGAAGTTAAAAGAAGAGACAACAGAGTTCAATAAGGTGACACTAGTTTGGTGTTTTATGTTTGTAGCAAATGACTTGGGAACACCAGGTCAGCTCAGGCTCCAACAATACTTTTTTAAATATATTTTTTTCAAATTGAACCTTTATTTAACTAGGCAAGTCAGTTAAGAACAAATCATTATTTACAATGACTGTCTACACCGCCCAAACCCGGGCGATGCTGGGCCAATTGGACACCGCCCTACGGGACTCCCAATCACGAACGGTTGTGATATGGCCTGGAATCAAACCAGGGTGTCTGCAGTGAAACCTCAAGCACTGAGACACAGGGCCTTAGACCGCTGTGCCACTCGGGAGACAGACCTGTTTAATTGATGTTTAATAAACCTCGCTACGAATTTACTTTCACATCCAACTTGGAAGAAAAATTAGGAGTTACTTTCAACTATTCAACACAAATGAGTATGGAAGCTGAATAATGTTTGTGTGTTGACATGACATCTCAGTTGAATCTAACAGCTTGTTTCCATAGCTAAGCAGGGTACAATAGAGGTATGCATCTGGATTAGTGGTCGACCGATTAATCAGGGATTTTTTTTACCTTGACAGTTCCGGGATTCAATCTTGCAACTTTACAGTTAACTAGTCCAATGCTCTAACCACCTGCCTCTCATTGCACTCCACGAGGTGACTGCCAGTTACGCAAATGCAGTAAGAAGACAAGGTAAGTTGCTAGCTAGCATTAAACGTATCTTATAAAAAACAATCAATCATAATCACTAGTTATAACTACACATGGTTGATGATATTACTAGTTTATCTAGCGTGTCCTGCGTTGCATATAATCGATGCAACACTGAGGGATGCTTTAACAAAAGCGCATTTGTGAAAAAAATCACAATCGTTGCACGACTGTACCTAACTATAAACACCAATGCCTATCTTAAAATCAATACACAGATGTATAAATGTTTAAACCTGCATATTTAGCTAAAAGAAATACAGGTTAGCAGGCAATATTTGGTGAATACCAGGTGAAATTGTGTCACTTCTCTTGCGTTCATTACACGCAGAGTTAGGGTATATGCAACAGTTTGGGCCGCCTGGCTCGTTGCAAACTAATCTGCCAGAATTTTACGAAATTATGACATAACATTGAAGGTTGGTCAATGTAACAGGAATATATAGACTTAGGGATGCCACCCGTTAGATAAAATACTGAACGGTTCCGCATTTCACTGAAATAATAAACTTTTTGTTTTCGAAATGATAGTTTCCGGATTCGACCATATTAATGACCAAAGGCTCGTATTTCTGTGTGTTATTACGTTATAATTAAGTCTGTGATTTGATATAGCAGTCTGACTGAGCGGTGGTAGGCAGAAGCAGGCGCGTAAACATTCATTCAAACAGCACTTTTGTGCGTTTTGCCAGCAGCTCGTCTCTGTGCTTCAAGCATTGCGCTGTTTATGACTTCAAGCCTATCAACTCCCGAGATTAGGCTGATGTAACTGATGTGAAATGGCTAGCTAGTTAGCGGGGTGCACGCTAATAGTGTTTCAATCGTCACTCACTGAGACTTGGAGTAGTTGTTCCCCTTGCTTAGCATGGGCCGCGGCTTTTGTGGAGTGATGGGTAACGACGCTTTGAGGGTGGCTGTTGTCGATGTGTTCCTTGTTCGAGACCAGGTAGGGGCGAGGAGAGGGACGGAAGCTATACTGTTACACTGGCAATACTAAAGTGCCTATATGAACATCCAATAGTCAAAGGTATATGAAATACAAATGGTATAGAGAGAAATAGTCCTATAAATACTATATTAACTACAACCTAAAACCTCTTATCTTGGAATATTGAAGTCTCATGTTAAAAGGAACCACCAGCTTTCATATGTTCTCATGTTCTGAGCAAGGAACTTAAACGTTAGCTTTTTTACATGGCACATATTGCACTTTTACTTTCTTCTCCAACACTTTGTTTTTGCATTATTTAAAACCAAATTGAACATGTTTCATTATTTATTTGAGGCTAAATCGATTTTTATTGATGTATTATATTAAGTTAAAATAAGTGTTCATTCAGTATTGTTGTAATTGTCATTATTACAAATAAATAAATAAATACATTTTTTAAAAATTGGCTGATTAATCGGTATCAGCTTTTTTTGGTCCTCCAATAATCGGTATCGGCATTGAAAAATCATGATCGGTCGACCTCTAATCTGGATGGTAAGACTTGATCTGACTGAAGTGAATTTCCTCCTGTATTCCACTAGGAGACAATGTTCAGGCAGGAAGTGTAGGACTGTGGCTTCACTTTTTATTTCAATATACCTCTATATTTAGGTTAATGGCATGACTTGAAACAATGACGGTGTAAAATATGTCCAATCAAATATGAAACTCAATGTAATTTCATCCATATTGAATATGATGAAAACTATTATTTATGTTTTTAAGTGGAATTCAACAGGATTTCAACTTATACGTAGTTCTGATTATTATGTTGGAATTAGATTGATGTACTGTAATAACCTTTGTCAGGTTAAGTCAATGTATTTAGGTTGAAGTTTACCCACATTTCAATGCTTCCAATGCTGGTTGACTTTTTTTTTTTTTTTCCATGTTGATTCACGTCACAATATGTTAGCAAATAATGTTGAAACAACGTTAATTCAACTACTGTGTGCCAAGTGGGTAGTGTGTTCTATAAAGCATTGTGGGTTATACCTGGCTTGACCTGGGATGTCAGGGCTTGCAGGTGATCATCAACCTGAAAATGTAGATATCTTTCTCCTTTCCGAACACATTTAGGGGATAGATACAATCATGTGGCAGCCTGAATATGGCGGAGAGAACTTGTTTCAGTCTAATTAGGATACTTTAGAGAGCGTTGGGTGGGTCACAGCAAAGTTTGAGAACCACTGCTACAGGCCTAACTACATAAATGGGCAGACTTTCACACAATAGCTTATTTAGAGCCACGTCTACTCACTCGCTCCATGCCTATGAACTGTGAGAAGCTCGGTTCAGTGGACTCGTTTCACCTGCATGAGCTTTGATTATTTCGATGGCCAACCAAAATCAATCAGCGGGGATGTGATGTGTTCAATAACTTACCAGGTGTGACTGGCTCACTTCCGCAACCATACCTGCATGGTGCTGTCAACGCCGTTTGCCACAAGCCATTTCTCCCCGCGCTATTAAATACACCTTGGGTTGTCATTCGACTCACTATACCAACGTCTTACCGTTCGTTAATAATGCAGGGTGAAAAGACGAGAGAGCGAGCTGTCCTAGCTGCTGTTACACAGGGCCACGGTCGGTGTTGAGGTTGTAGACAGACTCGAACGAATGTCATTGTCCACAAGCTTGTAACTACAACTACCGAACCGTTCACTCTTCGGCTCGTGCATAATTTGAGACGATTGTGGGTAGCCTACCCACCGTGGTTTTGAGCCTCCCCCCCTCGTCTTTAGCCGAACTAATGCGGTCGATTTGTAGAGTGGTCCCGAGGTAAGACTGACAGGGAAAATAAAGAAATAAAGACGCGCCTTCTGGTTTGTCCTGAATTGTAAAGGGGTTGAGGATTGGGTTACCGACAAGGAGAAACCGATCCCTGTGCTATCATGCTAGGTGGGTTTCGGACAATAGATCCGCTCGCAAACTACATTATTAATGTTCGAACGGAGGAACATTTTCTGAGAGGCCCATTTGGATCCATCAACGCAATGGCCTGTTTGAGTCAACGGAACTTTAGACAAACAGGCTAGGCTACATACTTCAGTTACTTTATCTACTCACCGTTAGATTGTGAATGAGAAAAACACAAATGTGCTCGATGTCAATTATCTTGTCCAGGCTCTCTCTGTGTCTCTCAGGCACTCTTCTCAAGGCTCAAACTTGATCAACTAGTTGCACTCAAAAGAATCTCTTCCGTGATAGAATTTTTCTTCACCAAACTTTTTTGTATTGTGTCACAGAAGGGCGTGTGCCTGGGAAAGGGGGACGTGTGCCTGGGAAAGAGCAAGGGAGATAGGGGGAAGGGCTGCCAACAGATTCATTTTATTGTGTTAATAACTACTCTTTACGATATGAAACTTTGATTTGAACCTTCTGTCCAACTAGTGGGTCAGGCGGCGCCCCAAGGTCTGATTCATATCGCGTGATTTCTGAGGATTTTCTCGATTATATCGACTGATTGGTTCTGAATGGGGTTAATAACTACTCTATAGTTCGCTTGTTCTTTTATTTTCATGTTTAAAATAGATGGTTTATTGTAGACTATAGCCTATAGTTTGATTCTAAAAACATAATGCAATGTTGTATTTAGAAAAAATGTAACTATTTGTAGCCTTAATATGATAAACTTGGGTATGCTATTATGAACCCTCCACAAAACGTTAAGTTACTTAAAAATTACTTTCCACAGATCAATGTTAGGGATGGCTCAAATATGTTAGCCACCACATTGCATCAACACCTTGAGTGAGCAAGTGTGAACAGGCAATAAGGTGTGTGTGTGTGTCTGTGCATGGTAGTAGACCGAGTCATATTTCCACCACACCCTTAATGTCAACATCAGTTCGAGTTTATTCAACCACATTGCTCAGAAACACAAACCATAATGTATAATTATTCACAAAGCAAGGAGAAACTTAGTCATGTAGAACTCACAGACAGATTCATTAAGAACATATTCACAGCCATGTTTTTAGTCAGTTCATTTACACGTAGGCTATATTCTCCCGTGGCATGTATTCATGGATGCCAAGGGAAGCCAGGCTTCCCCAAGAAATTGACCAAAAAACAAGATAAAATAATGTATATTTTGTCTCTGTGTTTCATACGTTTTTTTTTCTTCAATTCACAAGAGGTTGAATGGATCTCACCGGAGAAAGCAACCAAGCGAGCGAAACAGTGCCCCTCTGTCTCTGTATGTGTAGCCCATATATCTGATGCTGTCTTGTCAAAAAGAGAATATTGTTGCCGCCTGTAGCATTGAATGCAAGGGAAGCCAGTGAGCATTTGGCCTCCCTTGATAAAATTATACGCTGATTGGCTAAGTAAACTCAGCCGTGAATGGTCCTGGTCCATCCTGAAAAAGTGTCAAGGGAAGCCAGTTTGGATTTGGCTTCACACCAATCACATCACACCAAAAGCCAAATGTCATTGACAGAAAAAACTTGAATTGTTGCATCTTGTTGTGTTGTCCTCTGGTGGCTAGCTAGCTAAAATGGGCACTTTCCTAAAATAGCCATGGATGGAGAGGGATTTGGACTTGTGGTTTTGCTTACAGTGCATTTGGAAAGTATTCAGAACCCTTGACCTTTTGCACATTTTGTTATGTTACAGCCTTATTCTACAAACAGTACTTCATAATGACAAAGCAAAAATAGATTTTTTAAAATGTTTGCAAAAAAAAGATAAAACTGAAATATCACATTTACATAAGTATTCAGACCCTTTACTCAGTACTTAGTTGAAGCACCTTTGGCAGCGATTACAGCCTTGGGTCTTCTTGGGTATGATGTTACAAGCTTGACACACTGGTATTTGGGGAGTTTCTCCCATTTTTCTCTGCAGATCCTCTCAAGCTCTGTCAGATTGAATGGGGAGTGTCGCTGCACAACTATTTTCCGTTCTCTAGAGATGTTAGATCTTGTTCAAGTCCGGTCTCTGGGTGGGCCACTCAAGGACATTCAGAGACTTGTCCTGAAGCCACTCCTGCGTTGTCTTGGCTGTGTGCTTAGGGTAGTTATGCTGTTGGAAGGTGAACCTTTGCCCCAGTCTGAGGTCCTGAGTGCTCTGGAGCAGGTTTTCATCAAGTATCTCTCTGTATTTTGCTCTGTAAATCGTTCCCTCGATCCTGACTAGTCTCCCAGTCCCTGCCGCTGAAAAACATCCCCACAGCAAGATGCTGCCAGCAACATGCTTCACCGTAGGGATGGTGCTAGGTTTCCTACAGACGTGACGCTTGAAATTCAGGTCAAACAGTTCAACCTTGGTTTCATCAGACCAGAGCATCTTGTTTCTCATGGTCTGAGAGTCCTTTAGGTGCCTTTTGGCAAACTCCAAGCGGGCTGTCATGTGCCTTTTACTGAAGAGTGGCTTCCATCTGGCCACTCTACAAAAAAGTCCTGATTGGTGGAGTGCTGTAGAGATGGTTGTTCTTCTGGAAGGTTCTACCATCTCCATAGAGGAACTCTGGAGCTCTGTCAGAGTGACCATTTAGTTCTTGGTCACCTCTCTGACAAAGGCCCTTCTCCCCTGATTGCTCAGTTTGGCCAGGCAGCCAGTTCTAGGAATAGTCTTGGTGTTTCCAAATCTTATTTAACCTCTATTTAACTAAGCAAGTCAGTTAAGAACATTCTTGTTTACAATGACGGCCTACCCCGGCCAAACCCGGATGACTTGAACCAGGGGCTGTAGAGACGCCTCTTGCACTGAGATGCAGTGTCTTAGTCCGCTGCGCCGCTCGGGAGAACCATTTAAGAATGATGGAGGCCACTGTGTTCTTGTGGGCCTTCAATGCTGCAGAAATGTTTTGGTACCCTTCCCCAGATCTGTGCCTCAACACAATTCTGTCTTGGAGCTCTACGGACAATTCCTATACGACCTCATGGCTTGGTTTTTGCTCTGACATGCACTGTCAACTGTGGGACCACATATAGACAGGTGTGTGCCTTTCCAAATCATGTCCAATCAATTGAATTTACCACAGGTGGACTCCAATCAAGTTGTAGAAACATCCCAAAAATGATCAATGGAAACAGGATGCACTTGAACTCAATTTCGAGTCTCATAGCAAAGGGTCTGAATACTTACGTAAATAAGGTATTTCTGTTTTTGTATTTGTAATACATTTGCAAAAATGTCTTTGTCACTATGCGGTATTGTGTGTAGATTGATGAGGAACGTGTTATTTAACCCATTTTAGAATAAGGCTGTAACGTAACTCTGAATACTTTCAGAATCCACTGTGATTCTGTGTTCTGGCCAATGATTATAATGGCCATTCTGATCCAACCATAAAGTCATACATTGTGCCTCTGGCCTGAGAGGATGGAAGTTCAATGTAGCTAGATGTAGTAGGCTAAAACAAGCTGGCTAATCATTGCCCATGAAGGGAAGTAAGGCTAGCAAGCAAGCATTTTAGCCAGCCTATAGGCCAATATAACTAAAAGCGTATACTGTAAGACAAAGTCATAGACAGTTTCAGCAACATGAGAGGAGGATAGCATTGGTGTGTCTACAAGTAGGGTGAGTCAACATGTTTTTTTCTCCGCACGCACGCACACACACACGCACGCACGCACGCACGCACGCACGCACGCACGCACACACACACACACACACACACACACACACACACACACACACACACACACACACACAGATGAAGTTGATTAGACTAAATTGTTTTGGGTATATTTTATTTGTCACTGTATTAGACTAAGCATATGTGAGTTGATGATGTTGAAATGGTGCTGGAATAGTGGAGGCTCCTGTTTTCTTTGTGATTTTCAGTAGCTCTCCGGTGTTCTAAATCAATAGTTGTTTAGTAGTCCAAAAATGTCTAAAACATTAACTTGCTTTACCATGCTGTAGGTGATGTTACTGTACATGCAATATGCTTTGTGGACTTCACTGGACAGAGGTCGCTATCCGAAAAGAAAAACAAAAGTTTGGTTGAATTTATTCTGCACTGTATCTTCTTATTGTCTCGGCCTTAGGCCTATATATCACTGTGTCAAGGCATATGAACTAACAGGTTACAGAGCAAACAACGCAATTATCACAACACATAGGTTGTAATATGGCTTTTATTTTTCTGTCTTGGCTTCCCCATTGATTTTACCCACTCACTGCTACTGATTCTCCCTAGCCTGGGAGCCAAATATTGTGCTGCTTTAGCCAACTCCTTCCCTGCTGCCATACCAAACATCATAGCAATCATCATTGGCTGAAGCAGTAAGACTGACATCCAGGCTATGTCCACATTTCTTTACTCCTGCCTAGTGCCTATACACTTAACAATGGTGTTTTTCTCTTTCCGTCCTACAGCCTCCTGTTCATTTGGCAAGAGGTACAACCTCCTGGAAAACACTAGCAGTCTCATTCACAACAGGGCCAGAATAAATTCTGCTTACACACCAAGATTCCAAATTTACACAGACACAGTCCGATGCCATCACTGCTCTGTGTGTGTGTGTGTGTGTGTGTGTGTATGCAGTATTAGTTTGGCGAGATATAATTATACTTTCAAAACAAGGAGGGAATTCTGGCAGCGACAAAGGGAGAGAAAGAAAGAAAGACAGAGAGGGAGGGAGGGAGGTCAGGTAGTCATAGATACTATAGTTGTATGATTCATCCATGTTTTATTTTGCTGGACCAATCCTCCATAGCTTTAGCAAACACTTGACAATTTAGAAACACAACCTGGGGATAACCATACCACTAGAATAAGTTATCATATGGTAGTAACAGAACAAGACATGGAGACATCCTATTGGATAAAGCCGCCGTGTTGATTTGCTAGTCGTCCAATCAGCTGCCAGAACTCCAGGAAGGTGAGCTCTCCGTCGTTGTTCTCGTCAATTGAGTCCATGAGTCGGTCGATGACAGCTGGGTCATCAGCGTTCTACAGGGGGGCAATAAGGGCCGTCAGAATCACTAGTTAAGAGGCTTCCTTTCCTCTTCTCAGATTCAGAACCACACTGACTGATCTGATTGTGCTTGTCAGAAAAGCCATGTGACGAGAAGAAACCTTTCTACCATCTGTGGTCATGAGAAGGGAACAAGGAAATTAAGCTATTTGATGGGTGTCACTATTTGGCCATTCTAGAAAGGATGGCGGTACAGCACTTTACAAGCACAAATGCAAATGTCTATTTTAGCATGGCCATACTGATATACCACAGGAGGCAGAGGTTGGAAGGACAAGAGGCATCTGTGCAGTCTTATGTCCCCATCTAGAGGAAATGAAGTGGACCACAAACTGATGTTGTGGCTCACCAACCCTGCTCCTAGAGTGCTAAAGGGGGGACGCTTTTGTTACAGCCCAGCACTAATCATCAAGCTGAATCAGTTGTATTATAGCTGGACTGGAATAAAAGCCTGTGATCACTGGTTATTATAGTATTACTCAAACGTTACCACAGTATAATTAACATGTAATTACCTTAACGAAGTTGGGGAGTTGTGTTTTGACCAGGCTCCGGAACTCATCTCTGCTCAGTGTGTCTGAGGATCCATCACTTCCAGCAAACGCCTTGAACTGGGACACGAGTACACCAATGGCTGACTCCATCACTGACAGAGAGAGAGAGGAAGAATGGAGAAGAGGTAGTGTTCTAATGGGACTAAACAGAATACAATACAGACACAGAGGAGAGGTTATTGAACTGAAATATCATAAATACATAGATAAAATACTACAGACCAAGTCAGGTCAACGACGGCATTGAGAGAAAAAACAGCAAGTGTTACAGAGGAGGAGAGAAAGAGACGGGAGGACAGGAGATAGAAACATTAAACAGAGAGGGAGATAAAATATGTATATTCAACTTATAGAGAAATATGGAGGTAGATTAGAATGATTAACTCACCTGGACACTGCTGCCGGTAGCTGAGGTGGTGAGTGTGTTGAGGTGGTACGTGTGAAGGTAAGTTTTCTCTCTCTCTCTTTCCCGCTCTTATACTCACTTCCTCTTCCTAAAATCAAGCCCCCATCTCTTGTAAATGTTTCTCATGTCACGGCGTCCATTCTGTCCACTTCAAGGTTAAGGTGTCTGTAATAGTGTAAGCTAAATTACCCCACACTGACCACTGGTTTCTTTCCATGACGTGATTATAGGATTTATACAACACTGAAAAGCCCTCACCTTCAGACAGGAAACCACACGTGTTCATTTAACCATTTATTATTAAAGATTACAATACGTTAGTCTAGGCGTTAGGCTCTGCTCCTTCATGGTAGCTCACTGCTAGAGCATGCATAATGTTAAGCTAATAATAATAATTACAGGCAGAGAGCAAGGTGTGCTATACCTATCACCCTGCAGGAAGGAAACACAGAACCTAACAGGTGGAGGCTGTGGTGGCTGGTGGGTAAGCAGAAAACAGACGTTACAGCAATAACACCAGCGCATAGCTTGTGTGTGGCAGCCATCATGGAAGTGTGTGCAGAACCTGGTGGACTAAATAGACCACCATATTAACGTAGAGTGATGATCTCATTGATGCAATATCAGCTGATGCAACACTCAGGTTTCCTGTCTGGCTGCCATATGAATGTTAAGTCACTATGCTTATACTAAAACCTCTCAGGGCAGCTCTTCTGGTTTACTTAGCTTTGGGCAGGACATATCAACTTCATCAGCAGCAGAAATGAGGGATTGTGTATTGCATGTTTCACCCTTTGGCTTGCATTTAGAATATTCTATTGATTTGAGCCTGTCTTGATTCAAATCTAACATCAGTGTTATAAAGTCAGTTTTATTGTGAGTGTAGTTACGCGAGTCTTTCATTCTGACCAGAGTCAAAGGGTAGCAAATTATTCCCACCCTCTGGCATGAATGACATCTCCTCTCCTAGTCCAGCTATATCTGACATTAACCTCACAACTAATGAGACACAGGAGTCTGAATCCAACTCCACTGAGTGAGGGGTTTGATGTGACATCATGCACGGATACATTCATGCTCACACACTCACAGGAAATGCACAGTTTCATTCCGTTGCAGTTGAATGTCCGTTTAATAATTGAGCAAACACAGCGATGAGGATAGAACTACAAAACATATGTCCAACACGACTCTATTATCTTTGGATTTGACAATGAACACACACACACACACACACACAGGGCTTTGTCTGAAGGTTTAGACTATTCCAAATCTTAAAAAGACACGTCCCCATTTATTCACGCAACACTGTAGAAATGCATCATCAGCATGATTAGTCAGCAGCTTTCGCACAGACCAGGATGTCTTATTAACCCTCATCTCTCAGCCTGTAGCAATGGATGTCTAGTGATGACAAGACACTGTCCTTCTGCTGCAGAGGGTTAGAACCAACAGGCCCTGGGACTTACTGAGGAGAGGGCAGGTAGACAGCATACACCACTTTCAAACACACACACAGACAAGGACTCTTGCAAGCATGCACACACACACATTTTAGTCAGTATAGCTGAGACAGCAACTATACTATGTGGGTCTCTGCTTTAGATGGGAGGAGTGTTGCACTATAAAGCTACTGTAAAATCACCTTGCATCAATGAGTTACAGAGTGCAACTGTCACGTTGGTTGTGAGGAGACCAAGGCGCAGCGTGGTAAGTGTACATTCTTCATTTTTTAAAGAAATGCAACACTGAACAAACAAAACGTGAAGCTAATCCGAATAGTGCAGACAGGCAACTAAACATAGAATAAGGACCCACAAATACCCAAGCGAACATGGCTACCTAAATATGGTCCCCAATCAGAGACAACGATAAACAGCTGCCTCTGATTGGGAACAAATTCAGGCCACCATAAACCTACATATGCCTAGACTTACAAACACCCCATGACATACAAAAACCCTAAACACAAAACCTAAATAATAAAGAAAACATAGATAACTAAGGTCAGTGCGTGACAGCAACATGTGTTAAAACAAATGGTCATATACAGGAAACAATATCTAACCAATTGAAATGTGTTGTTTCCATGGGAGAATGTTTAGCATATTAATGTTGTCTTTGTGCTAAAATACACACAGCACAGATCCAAGAACAGTTAATTGAACAATCAGTGAATGAACGAAAGAAAGGAAATAAAGCCTAGCGTTTAAGAGCATTGGGCCGACTAAGTGAAACATATGCCGACGTGCCCTTGAGCAAGGCACTTAACCCTGTAAGTCGCTCTGGATAAGAGCGTCTGATAAATGGAAGGCAAAGATATCAACGTCAAAATATTATGCAAAAAAAAAGTCTAGAAATGAGTCCCTTGACGGCACCCTAATCTGAGATCAGTAGCGAACACTCTCTCTCTCTAAACGTAGAACATCACGTGGAACATGCAGATGACTTCAGGATGCTTCCGGAGGATCATGCTGCAAAATGAACGTAGAATGAAAGGACATTTGAAAACACATACAGTATGTTATATACTGTAACAGTGCTAGGGTCAGGTTGACCTTCTGTGTAACTGAGTTACAAAGTTACTCATTACAGTGGAGTAGTTACACTTCAGGTAGATGACTTTCATGAGAGCAGCAGGACAAATGGTGCAATGTCTGATCTGACTTTTTCTCTCACCAGTTCCTCTGTGTCGCTCTCTGCGATGTTTTGTCGTAAACGCTCCCAGAACGTTACCCTCTCGTCCTCATCCTGGGGTCAGTCCAGGTAGGTCCGGGTTCTGGCCAGCTTAGCCAGTCTGCAACACAAACACCCAGTACATCATATCACTACTGTTCATATCACTACTTTTCATATACAATGTATTCCATTCTAAGTTCAGTCCATTCAAGAGATGAGTTGGTGTGTTACCTGTGGAAGGCAGACAGCTCGAAGGGGGAGATGTGTTCTAGGAAGATGAGGATGAGTCTGTGGCTGCGCTCAGACAACAGGCGGTGTGTGGCCACTCTCATCTCCAGGCCACACCAGTCACTCCTCAGGTAGCGTCTGGTCAACACACACACCGTCCTCCTGCTGCAGTAGATGTTCTCAGCGATGTTATCCACGATGCCCTTCCCTACCTGGGACAGGACACAACAGGCTGGGTGCTGTTTATCAATCTAATCTAATGTATTTGTGGTTGTACTAATATACACATATTCTCCATTCTCACACACACACACACATACACTTGCATGTCGAAGCACGCACTCGCCCGCACACACACACACACCTCAAAGTCTCGGTGGTGCAGACACAGTCATAGTCGTGGCTCCCCCTCCTCCTCTAGCATCGGGGCCATCTCTCCCAGTACCCACGCCATGTCACGACTGCTGAGCGACACAAACTCATCATACCTCACCTCTATCAGCTTCTCCCACTGTTCCCCCATCCTCCTCTTCCTCCTTCTCCTCCCTCTTCCCCCTCTATCAGCTCCTCCCACTGTCCCCCCATCCTCCTCCTCCACCACCTCCTCCCCACATGTCGCTCCACCCATCCTCCTCCTCCACCACCTCCTCTCCCCACACGTCGCTCCACCCATCCTCCTCCTCCACCACCTCCTCCCCACATGTCGCTCCACCCATCCTCCTCCTCCACCACCTCCTCCCCACACGTCGCTCCACCCATCCTCCTCCTCCACCACCACCCCCCCACACGTCGCTCCACCCATCCTCCTCCTCCACCACCTCCTCCCCACACGTCGCTCCACCCATCCTCCTCCTCCACCACCTCCTCCCCACACGTCGCTCCACCCATCCTCCTCCTCCACCACCTCCTCCCCCACACGTCGCTCCACCCATCCTCCTCCTCCTCCACCACCACCTCCCCACACGTCGCTCCACCCATCCTCCTCCTCCACCACCTCCTCCCCACACGTCGCTCCACCCATCCTCCTCTTCCACCACCTCCTCCCCACACGTCGCTCCACCCATCCTCCTCCTCCACCACCTCCCCACACGTCGCTCCACCCATCCTCCTCTTCCACCACCTCCTCCCCACACGTCGCTCCACCCATCCTCCTCCACCACCACCTCCCCACACGTCGCTCCACCCATCCTCCTCCTCCACCACCTCCTCCCCACACGTCGCTCCACCCATCCTCCTCTTCCACCACCTCCTCCCCACACGTCGCTCCACCCATCCTCTCAGATGAAAGAATAGAACGACACAGGGCCAGCGGAGGAAGCGGTATCCTAGCGCCAAGCACAGGAGGGTGCACACAGTGGCCGTTGTGGAGACGTAGGACAGGAAGTCGTCTTCGGTCTGGCAGAGGCGCTCCATGGTGGACAGGAAGTTGAGTCGTTGGTAGTGCCAGATGCACTGCTGTCGCTGCAGGAGCACCACCTGAATCCATAACCAATCAATCATTAATCATCTGTAATCAATATACTGTATCAACCCTAGTCAACACCACCTCAGTCAATTATCAACACTCTATAAATTGTTGTTGAAAGATTCTAATCAATATCATTTGCTGTTCACAGCACCCGTTAAAGACCAGAAATCATCAAACAAATACACAATACCTGGTAAAAACCTGTTTGTTACCTGTTATTGATCAACAATAATCAATATGTTATCAGCAGTCAGCAGATCAGAGCTTTAGTTGGACCTGACTTGTTCTACCTGTGTTTTGCGAGAGTTGTCAGCCCAGTCCAGAAGCCAGCCGTTGGAGCAGTCACAGCGGAAGTCGACCTGGTCAAAGACCAGCGTAGAGAGAGACAGCAGGGGAATGAAGACCCCCTCCAACAGGATCAGAGGGCTCTCACTGTACAGCCTCAAAACACGTAGAGACACCAGGTCTGTAAACATGGACTGGAGAGAGGGAAAGAAAGAGGGAGGAAAAGGGAGAGGGAGAGAGATAAAGAGGGGGTGAAAGAAAGAGAAGGTGAGAAAGAGAGAGACACAGTAATGAGAAGGAGAGAGAGGGAGATACAGTAATGACAATGTAAGGGAGGGAGAGAAAGACAGGGAGAGAGGGAGATACAGTAATGACATTGTGAGGGAGGGAGAGAAAGACAGGGAGAGAGGGAGATACAGTAATGACAATGTAAGGGAGGGAGAGAAAGACAGAGAGAGAGGGAGATACAGTAATGACAATGTGAGGGAGGGAGAGAAAGACAGAGGGAGATACAGTAATGACAATGTGAGGGAGGGAGAGAAAGACAGAGGGAGATAGAAAAACAGTAATAACAATGTGAGGAGGGGAGGGAGAGAAAGACAGAGGGAGATAGAAAAACAGTAATGACAATGTGAGGGAGGGAGAGAAAGACAGAGAGAGAGGGAGATACAGTAATGACATTGTGAGGGAGGGAGAGAAAGACAGAGGGAGATACAGTAATGACAATGTGAGGGAGGGAGAGAAAGACAGAGGGAGATAGAGATACAGTAATGACAATGTGAGGGAGGGAGAGAAAGACAGAGAGAGAGGGAGATACAGTAATGACAATGTGAGGGAGGGAGAGAAAGACAGAGGGAGATACAGTAATGACAATGTGAGGGAGGGAGAGAAAGACAGAGGGAGATACAGTAATAACAATGTGAGGGAGGGAGAGAAAGACAGAGGGAGATAGAGATACAGTAATGACAATGTGAGGGAGGGAGAGAAAGACAGAGGGAGATACAGTAATGACAATGTGAGGGAGGGAGAGAAAGACAGAGGGAGATAGAGATACAGTAATGACAATGTGAGGGAGGGAGAGAAAGACAGAGGGAGATACAGTAATGACAATGTGAGGGAGGGAGAGAAAGACAGAGAGAGAGGGAGATACAGTAATGACAATGTGAGGGAGGGAGAGAAAGACAGATAGAGATACAGTAATGACAATGTGAGGGAGGGAGAGAAAGACAGAGGGAGATACAGTAATAACAATGTGAGGGAGGGAGAGAAAGACAGAGGGAGATACAGTAATAACAATGTGAGGGAGGGAGAGAAAGACAGAGGGAGATACAGTAATAACAATGTGAGGGAGGGAGAGAAAGACAGAGGGAGATACAGTAATAACAATGTGAGGGAGGGAGAGAAAGACAGAGGGAGATACAGTAATAACAATGTGAGGGAGGGAGAGAAAGACAGAGGGAGATACAGTAATAACAATGTGAGGGAGAAAGACAGAGAGAAAGACAGAGGGAGATAGAAAAACAGTAATGACAATGTGAGGGGGGAGAGAAAGACAGAGAGAGAGGGAGATACAGTAATGACATTGTGAGGGAGGGAGAGAAAGACAGAGGGCGATACAGTAATAACAATGTGAGGGAGGGAGAGAAAGACAGAGGGAGATAGAGATACAGTAATGACAATGTGAGGGAGGGAGAGAAAGACAGAGGGAGATACAGTAATGACATTGTGAGGGAGGGAGATAAAGACAGAGAGAGAGGGAGATACAGTAATGACATTGTGAGGGAGGGAGAGAAAGACAGAGGGAGATACAGTAATGACAATGTGAGGGAGGGAGAGAAAGACAGAGGGAGATACAGTAATAACAATGTGAGGGAGGGAGAGAAAGACAGAGGGAGAGGGAGATAGAAAAACAGTAATGACAATGTGAGGGAGGGAGAGAAAGACAGAGAGAGAGGGAGATACAGTAATGACATTGTGAGGGAGGGAGAGAAAGACAGAGGGAGATACAGTAATGACAATGTGAGGGAGGGAGAGAAAGACAGAGGGAGATAGAGATACAGTAATGACAATGTGAGGGAGGGAGAGAAAGACAGAGGGCGATACAGTAATAACAATGTGAGGGAGGGAGAGAAAGACAGAGGGAGATAGAGATACAGTAATGACAATGTGAGGGAGGGAGAGAAAGACAGAGGGAGATACAGTAATGACATTGTGAGGGAGGGAGAGAAAGACAGGGAGATACAGTAATGACAATGTGAGGGAGGGAGAGAAAGACAGAGGGAGATACAGTAATGACATTGTGAGGGAGGGAGAGAAAGACAGAGGGAGATACAGTAATGACAATGTGAGGGAGGGAGAGAAAGACAGAGGGAGATAGACATACAGTAATGACAATGTGAGGGAGGGAGAGAAAGACAGAGGGAGATACAGTAATGACATTGTGAGGGAGGGAGAGAAAGACAGGGAGATACAGTAATGACAATGTGAGGGAGGGAGAGAAAGACAGAGGGACAGAGGGAGATAGAGATACAGTAATGACAATGTGAGGGAGGGAGAGAAAGACAGAGGGAGATACAGTAATGACATTGTGAGGGAGGGAGAGAAAGACAGAGGGAGATACAGTAATGACAATGTGAGGGAGGGAGAGAAAGACAGAGGGAGATAGAGATACAGTAATGACAATGTGAGGGAGGGAGAGAAAGACAGAGGGAGATAGAGATACAGTAATGACAATGTGAGGGAGGGAGAGAAAGACAGAGGGAGATACAGTAATGACAATGTGAGGGAGGGAGATAAAGACAGAGAGAGATAGAGATACAGTAATGAGAAAGAGACAGAGAGATCTTAACTCAAATGTTTACTGTTTGCTGATGATCTGGTGCTTCTGTCCCCAACCATGGAGGGCCTACAGCAGCACCTAGATCTTCTGCACAGATTCTGCCAGACGTAAAACATCAAATAATGCATGCAGAGCAGAATTAGGCCGATACCCACTAATGGTTAAAATCCAGAAAAGAGACGTTAAATGTTACAACCACCTAAAAGGAAGTGATTCCCAAACCTTCCACAACAAAGCCATCACCTGCAGAGAAATTACCCAGAGAATAGTCCCCCAAGCTGGTCCTGGGGTTCTGTTCACAAACACACCCCACAGAGCCCCAGGACAGCAACACAAGTATACCCAACCAAATCATCAGAAAACAAAGATAATTACTTGATACATTGGAAAGAATTGACCAAAAACTAGAAACAGACTGTACACAGTGGCAGAATACCTGACCACTGTGACTGAACCAAAATTAAGGAAAGCTTTGACTATGTACAGACTCAGTGAGCATAGCCTTGCTATTGAGAGGACGCCATAGGCAGACCTGGTTCTCAAGAGGAGACACTCCCCACAGTGTGCCATCACAGCAGCAAGATTTGTGAACTGTTTCCACAAGAAAAGGGGTTGTACAACCCATATTTATGTTTATTTTTTTCCCCTTTTGTTCTTTAACTATTTGCACATCGTTATAACACTGTGTATAGCCATTAAATTACATTTGTAATGTCTCCATTTTTAAAAAACTTTTGTGAGTGTAATGTTTACTGTTCATTTTTTATTGTTTATAATCTATTTCACTTGCTTTGTCAATGTAAACATATGTTGCCCATGCCAAAAAAGCCCTTTGAATTTAATTGAATTGAGAGCGAGAGCTACAGTAATGTGGAAGACAGCATTGGCAGTAACACATGAAGGATCTAAGCACTCTAAATGTGAAGGTAGAGACACCAGGATCATTATCAGTAGCCATGAAACTAAAAGCAGTTGGAAAAACGATCAATCAATGAATGATTCGATTGATGGACCAATAGCTAGTTAGTACCCTGGTGAGGAAGATGAGTCGACAGTTGATCAGCACTAGGCTCCTGAGCTCCGTCAGGTTCCTGAAGGTAACACTGGGGTCTGTGTGGGTGGAGAAGTTGAGTTTGGTCAGTTTGAGCCTCTTCAGCTTTCGTAGCTGGTTGATGGTGGTGTAGGGGGTGGTAAACTTCTCAGGGTTGGCTGAGAACTCAATCGATTCCAGGTTGAGGAAGTAGGGGGCCAGGAAAAGTTTGCTGTAGTCAAATGTTGTCCCCTCACCCACCTATTTTCAGAATATGTGTATTACTAAGATTACAGGACAATTACTGGTAGCTAGCCAGATCAGTGTCTGCTGCAGCCAAGTCCTTCAGCACAACGTCGTTGAGGCATGACAATAACATGAATTGGCGGTAGCAGAAATTTATCTGGCTAGCTTCCAGTATGATACATTTTCCTGTACAAGATCTGCTGCTTAGCTATAAAGCTCTTCAATCCTGGTCCTGTGGAACCACAGCTTGACATAAGTTGATCAGCTGAACCAACCCACTGGGCACAGACATCATTTGGTTGAGTTGTCAACTAATGTGAATTGAACATGAAATCAACAACAAATGTCACCATGTCATTAGATTTAGGTTAAAGGTTTGGTGAAGAAAATACTAAATGTTCTCAGGTTGATGACTTTTTGCAAATCCAATCAGTTTTCCACTTTGATTCATCATCATTACAGATATATTGTTGTTGCTTGAAATGATGTGGAAAGAACATTGATTCAATTAGTTTTTGCCCCGTGGGAAGTGTGTTAGTACTGGATAATGGAGCAATAGCCTGCACACCTTTACTTTCGCCAGGACCATGGTTGAAGATTACTGCTAGACATCACATTGAGATACAACACAGAGTAACTCCACATCCTGGCCCACCTTCAGCTCTCGGACCATGGGGAACATGTTGTTTTCACAGTCAGAGGACTGGATCATCTTCTCTCTGAGTTCCAGGACCATGGGGAACTCAGGAGCGGGAACATGGCCTACGGTGAGGTAGGTTCCTGGGCCTGTGTTGATGAGGACGTTCTGGAGCTTGGTGGGGAAGCCCAGGAACAGCATGTTGAGGTAGAGTTGGTAGATAATGTCTATCTCTCCCAGGCCGAGGTCTTGGAGTCGATGCGGTCTACGGAACACCCCATGAGCGATGCCCCCCGAGATCTTGTTCCCTTCCAGGAGGAGAACCTACAGTCACATCATCAATAATTGATTACCAAAATCTGTTTCCCCTCCAAACATATAGCAGTTACCACATCAACACAAATATCCTGATCTGACCTTTAGAGCAGGCAGACCCTCAAAGTCGTCTTCTCCCAGCAGGGAGATTTTGTTGTGAGTGAGGTCGAGGACACGGAGGAGCGGTATCCCCTGGAGAGCCCGGTGGGCCAAGGAGGAGATATGGTTCCCACTCAGATCCTAACGCTCCAGCAGGGGCATACAGGAGAACTGAGAATGATCATGACAAACATCATACTCATCGCCATACTGATTTTATATAGCATCCCACAAATATCTCAAGTCAAATACATTTGTCAGCAAAGTTATTGTATCTCAGTTAGTTGATGTAAAGACATTAAACAGAAGTGACACAGACTGACCTGATCAGTGGTGATCTCAGTGAGGTGGTTGTCATGGAGAATGAGAGAGGAGAGGTTTAACATTGAAATGTTTACACACGAGGCACTAACCAAGAATACAGTTTAAAGAAAAATATATGAATAAGAAATTAAAGTAACAAGTAATTAAAGACTGCAGTAAAATGTCTGGGTAGCAATTTGATTAGATGCTTAGGAGTCTTATGACTTGGGAGAAGAAGCTGTTTAGAAGCCTCTTGGACCTAGACTTGGCACTCCGGTAAATCAAATCAAATGTATTTATATAGCCCTTCTTACATCAGCTGATATCTCAAAGTGCTGTACAGAAACCCAGCCTAAAACCCCAAACAGCAAGCAATGCAGGTGTAGAAGCACGGTGGCTAGGAAAAACTCCCTAGAAAGGCCAAAACCTAGGAAGAAACCTAGAGAGGAACCAGGCTATGTGGGGTGGCCAGTCCTCTTCTGGCTGTGCCGGGTGGAGATTATAACAGAACATGGCCAAGATGTTCAAATGTTCATAAATGACCAGCATGGTCCAATAATAATAAGGCAGAACAGTTGAAACTGGAGCAGCTGCACGGCCAGGTGGACTGGGGACAGCAAGGAGTCATCATGTCAGGTAGTCCTGAGGCATGGTCCTAGGGCTCAGGTCCTCTGAGAGAGAGAAAGAAAGAGAGAAAGAGAGAATTAGAGAGAGCACACTTAAAATTCACACAGGACACCGAATAGGACAGGAGAAGTACTCCAGATATAACAAACTGACCCTAGCCCCCCGACACATAAACTACTGCAGCATAAATACTGGAGGCTGAGACAGGAGGGGTCAGGAGACACTGTGGCCCCATCCGAGGACACCCCCGGACAGGGCCAAACAGGAAGGATATAACCCCACCCACTTTGCCAAAGCACAGCCCCCACACCACTAGAGGGATATCTTCAACCACCAACTTACCATCCTGAGACAAGGCTGAGTATAGCCCACATAGATCTCCGCCACGGCACAACCCAAGGGGGGTACCGCTTGCCGTGCGGTATCAAAGAGAACAGTCTATGACTAGGGTGGATGGAGTCTTTCACAATGTTTAGGGCATTCCTATGGTATAGAGTTCGTGGATGGCAGGAAGCTTAGCCCCAGTGAGGTACTGGGCCATACGCACTACCCTCTGTAATGCCTTGCGGTTGGAGGCCAAGCAGTTGCCATACCAGGCAGTGATGCAACAAGTCAGGATTTTGTCGATGGTGCAGCTGTAGAACCTTTTGAGGATCTGAGGACCCATGCCAAATCTTTTCAGTCTCCTGAGGGGGAATAGGTTTTGTCGTTCCCTCTTCACAGCTGTCTTGGTGTGCTTGGACCATATTAGTTTGTTGGTGATGTGGACAAAATTGTCTGCTAAATGGCATATATTATTGTATATTACCTTGGTTACCAGCCTGTTTATGCTTTATCCAACTCCTTTGAGTCTGATCAGAAACCAGACCCCCAGAAAACCATAGACTAGACCTGGGGTACCCAACTCACGAGGTCCGGATCCTGCTGCCTTCTGTTCTACCCGATCATTAATTACACCCACCTGATGTCCCAGTTCTAAATCAGTCCCTGATTAGAGGGGAACAAGTAATAAAACACAGTGGAACTGGCTTTGAGGTCCAGAGTGTAGTTTGAGGGAACTAGACCATTCTAAAGCGACTCACCTCTTCATGACCTCTGCAGTGAAGGCTGTGATAAGGGCCAGGCGCAGATCCAAGGACTCCACTCCATGTTTTACTACCAGAGTACACAGGTCAGACAGGCTGGGGGTGAACTGTCTCAAGGTGTAACTGGACAGGTAGAGCTTGTTAAACCTCCCCATGCCAGACCCCCACAGCTGGCCCAGCCAGACATCCACCATAGACAGAGACAGACTGGACAGGTTCTGGAACACAGACAGAGACTTCGGCTCTACCCTCCACAGGGTTTCCACTCAGATCCAGGAGCCTGGACAGGAGCACCGTGGGCCACGGATTGGATGGATGGAGCTGACCATGCTGCCGGGCAGCTCCAGGGTCTCTAGTTTCTCCATCCCAGGGGAGAGGAGACAGAACAGTTCCCCCAGGTCTCTCGCTCCAGCCCTGTCCACCCTCAGGCTCCTCACTCGTACCAGGGGATCCAGCAGAGCAGGGGGGGCCAGGGCCAGACTCATCCCAGCCAGGGTGAGCTCCTCCAGGCTAGACAGGCCCGGGAACACCCCTGGCTCCAGAGTGACGTTCACTCCCCCCCAGGAGGAGGAGACGAGGATGTGGAGGAACCTTAGTTTGGGCAGACTGTGAAAAAAGGGGATACACACACATTTAGGATTAAAAATATGGGCTGAATCAATGCATAACAGCTATACACGTGTGCGCGCACACACACGCTCACACCTTCGCCAGGTGTGAGCCATCCAAATAGAGGTGCTCCAGGAGGGGAATGTGAGAGAAGGAGTCTGCAGGCAGGGAGGAGGAGGAGTGAAGGATACAAAGAGAACGCACATCAGGAAACACCTCCTCCAGCCCAGACCTGAAATAAAGATAAGATTAGTGATTGATTCTTATATATATATATATATATATATATACACACAGTGGGGCAAAAAAGTATTTAGTCAGTCCCCAATTGTGCAAGTTCTCCCACTTAAAAAGATGAGAGAGGCCTGTAATTTTCATCATAGGTACACTTTAAATATGACAGACAAATGAGGGAAAAAAATCCAGAAAATCACATTGTAGGATTTTTAATGAATTTATTTGCAAATTATGGTGGAAAATAAGTATTTGGTCACCTGCAAACAAGCAAGATTTCTGGCTCTCACAGACCTGTAACTTCTTTAAGAGGCTCCTCTGTCCTCCACTCGTTACCTGTATTAATGGCACCTGTTTGAACTTGTTTGAAGAAATCAACTGTGGGAGCAATTATTAGGAAATGGAAGACATACAAGACCACTGATAATCTCCCTCGATCTGGGGCTCCATGCAAGATCTCACCCCATGGGGTCAAAAGGATCACAAGAACGGTGAGTAAAAATCCCAGAACCACACGGGGGAACCTAGTGAATGACCTGCAGAGAGCTGGGACCAAAGTAACAAAGCCTACCATCAGTAACACACTACGCGGCCAGGGACTCAAATCCTGCAGTGCCAGGCGTGTCCCCCTGCTTAAGCCAGTACATGTCCAGGCCCGTCTGAAGTTTGCTAGAGAGCATTTGGATGATCCAGAAGAAGATTGGGAGAATGTAATATGGTCAGATGAAACCAAAATATAACTTTTTGGTAAAAACTCAACTCGTCATGTTTGGAGGACAAAGAATGCTGAGTTGCATCCAAAGAACACCATACCTACTGTGAAGCATGGGGGTGGAAACATCATGCTTTGGGGCTGTTTTTCTGCAAAGGGACCAGGACGACTGATCCGTGTAAAGGAAGAATGAATGGGGCCATGTATCGTGAGATTTTGAGTGAAAACCTCCTTCCATCAGCAAGGGCATTGAAGATGAAACGTGGCTGGGTCTTTCAGCATGACAATGATCCCAAACACACCGCCCGGGCAACGAAGGAGTGGCTTCGTAAGAAGCATTTCAAGGTCCTGGAGTAGCCTAGCCAGTCCCCAGATCTCAACCCCATATAAAATCTTTGGAGGGAGTTGAAAGTCCGTGTTGCCCAGCAACAGCCCCAAAACATCACTGCTCTAGAGGAGATCTGCATGGAGGAATGGGCCAAAATACCAGCAACAGTGTGTGAGAACCTTGTGAAGACTTACAGAAAACATTTGACCTCTGTCATTGCCAACAAAGGGTATATAACAAAGTATTGAGATAAACTTTTGTTATTGACCAAATACTTATTTTCCACCATAATTTGCAAATAAATTCATAAAAAATCCTACAATGTGATTTTCTGGATTTTTTTTTTCTCATTTTGTCTGTCATAATTGAAGTTGAAAATAATGAAAATTACAGGCCTCTCTCATCTTTTTAAGTGGGAGAACTTGCACAATTGGTGGCTGACTAAATACTTTTTTTGCCCCACTGTGTGTGTATATATATTATATTATATTATTTTTACTATTTTCTTCATTGTTGTAATGAATACGATGGGAGACAGAGAGCTGGTTTCAAGCGCAGGGCGCAGCAGGTGTTCATTTGTAAAGGACCACAGGAGGAGGCAGGTAGCTTGTTCCAGGGGCAGGCAGGCAGGTCATACATAGGGGGTCCAAAAAGGCAACAGTACAGGCATGGAGAAGGCTAATGACGTAGTGCAGGAGATCAGGTGTACAGTACAAGCAGGGAATAGGCTAAAAGGCGTCGTTAGTGAGGATGGCCAAAACTATCGCACACGGGAGGACTAATACGGAAAACACCAGAGCTCCGAATAGAAAAGTGTATTAAAACAAACAATACCTCACAATGACGGGTGCAAAGAACAGAACTAAATAGTGTGTGTAAATGACATACAGGTGTGTGAACAGGTGATCAGAGTTCAGGTGATTGGGATCTGGAGAGTGAGCTGCGTTCAGGGGATCTATGTGTTTGAGAGTGTGAGTTGGGAACAGACGTTACAATTGTAGAATAATAGTGAAGACATCAAAACTATGAAATAACACATATGGAATCATGTCGTAAGCAAAAAAGTGTTAAACAAATAAAAATATATTTTATATTTGAGATTCTTCAAAGTAGCCACCCGTTGCCTTGATGACAGATTTGCACACTCTTGGCATTCTCTCAACCAGCTTCACCTGGAATGCTTCTCTGACAGTATTGAAGGAGTTCCCACATATGCTGAACACTTGTTGGCTGCTTTTTCTTCACTCTGCGGTCCAACTCATCCCAAACAATCTCAATTGGGTTGAGGTCAGGTGATTGTGGAGGCCAGGTCATCTAAGTCAGCACTCTCCTTCTTGGTCAAATAGCCCTTACACAGCCTGGAGGTGTGTTGGGTCATTGTCCTGTTGAAAAATGATAGTACCACTAAGCGCAAACCAGATGGGATGGTGTATTGCTGCAGAATGCTGTGGTAGCCATGCTGGTTAAGTGTGCCTTGAATTCTAAATAAATCACTGACAGTGTCACCATCAAAGCACCCCCACACCATCACACCTCCTCCTCCATGCTTCACGGTGGGAACCACACATGTGGAGATGATCCGTTCACCTACTCTGCATCTCACAAATACACTGCAGTTGGAACCAAAAATCTCAAATTTAGACTCATCAGACCAAAGGACAGATTTTCGCCGGGCGAATGTCCAATGCTCGTGTTTCTAGGCCCAAGCAAGTCGCTTCTTATCATTGGTGTCCTTCAGTAGTGGTTTCTTTGCAGCAAGCCTGATTCACACAGTCCTCTGAACAGTTGATGTTGAGATGAGTCTGCTACTTGAACTCTGTGAAGCATTTATTTGGGCTGCAATTTCTGAGGCTGGTAACTCTAATGAACTTACCCTCCGCAGCAGAGGTAACTCTGGGTCTTCCTTACCTGTGGCGGTCCTCATGAGAGCCATTTTCCGCATAGCGCTTGATGGTTTTTGCGACTGCACTTGAAGAAACTTTCAAAACTCTTGACATTTTCTGGATTGACTGACCATCTCTTAAAGTAATGGACTGTCATTTCTCTTTGCTTATTTGAGCTGTTCTTACTATAATATGGGCTATCTTCTGTATACCATCCCTACCTTGTCACAACACAATTGATTGGCTCAAATGCATAAAGGAAAGAAATTCCACAAACAAACTTTTAACAAGGCACACCTGTTAATTGAAATGCATTCCAGGCGACTACCCCATGAAGCTGGTTGAGAGAATGCAAAGAGTGTGCAAAGCTGTCATCAAGTCAAACGGTGGCTACTTTGAAGAATCTTAAATATATTTGGATTTGTTTAACACTTTTTTGATTACTGCATGATTCCATATGTGTTATTTCATAGTTTGGATGTCTTCACTATAATTCCACAATGTAGAACATTTTAAAAACAAGAAAGAAAACCACTTGAATGAGGTGTGTCAAAACTTTGACTTAACACAAACGTCATTCTTGGTGTTAGACCTAAATGAAACACAGAATATTTATGTTACAGCACACTTTTTATTAGAACTACATGGCATACAGTAATTTCATAATCCTCATAACAAACACCTAATTAACAATCAATAAATTCCAAGTACATACCAGCTGATAGGAAACCAAAATGGACTATACAAGTGAAGTAGGACAGTCAAAGTGAAGTAGGACAGTCAAAGTGAAGTAGGACAGTCAAAGTGAAGTAGGACAGTCAAAGTGAAGTAGGACAGCTCACCTCAGTGTTCCGTGTTTACAAACTGTCTTCCTTTGCCAGACCTCTGTGCTTCTATGGAGGGAAAGGTCTGTACTTCTGTCGACACCTAGACCGATACAGTCTCGTGCAGAATACTTGTCACGTTCTGACCTTTATTTCCTTTGTTTTGTCATTATTTAGTATGGTCAGGGCGTGAGTTGGGTGGGCAGTCTATGTTTGTCTTTCTATGATTTGGGTATTTCTATGTTTCGGCCTAGTATGGTTCTCAATCAGAGGCAGGTGTCATTAGTTGTCTCTGATTGAGAATCATACTTAGGTAGCCTGGGTGTCACTGTGTGTTTGTGGGTGATTGTTCCTGTCTCTGTGTTTTGCACCAGATAGGGCTGTTTTGGTTTTCCACGTTTGTTGTTTTTGTAGTGTTCGTGGTTATCCTTTTTGTTATTAAACATGAATCAGTATAATCACGCTGCATTTTGGTCCGCTTCTCCTTCACAACAGGAAAACCGTTACAATACTAGAGAACAACCTTTAAATATGTCTTGAGAAAAGGGATGTGAAAACAATGTCTTTACTGCAAAAGTTGTTGTGTAGGTTTAAAATAGTGAGAGGTTCTCTGTGGCTGTGAAGTGCTGAAGGTTAATTACCAGACCTGTAATGGACAGAACAGCAATACTTTTCATTCTCACCTCTATCAGTTGGCATAAAGCTGACATTTTGGACACAACAACATGACAACTGTTCTTCAGAAGGTCAACGCTTCATTTATTAGGTTGCTTTTATCACAATCGTACCATGTTACATTTGCACATTTAAATCACACAAAGTGGAGTTTTCAACGATGCCTCTGTAAGCCCACGTGGTTCAACTTGAATGTCCGTTCAATCAATGTTTTAATGAGTGGATATGGGCTTGTCAATCATCAGATTTACACAGTTACCATCATGTAAACATAGGGCATCAGTCAGACTTTATTTTACAGCCCTGCTTCATCTGGTATCTACCTGGTATTTACTATGAAACTATGGTAACAGTCATACCTTTTGGCACTTATCTCAAAGAATTCAATAGAATTAGAAACTATTACAATACAAAAGTTATTAGGTGGTTATTGTGATGATCATTCTACTATTTAAGTAAATACCTGGTAAATACAGGATTGTAAAGTTGAACCACAACATCCAACTGTTTTCTTTCCTGAAGACAATCCTTATCTTAAGTGCCATGAGCATTTAGCTTCATAATAACTGTTGCAACATTACCAAAAGTAAAGACGTTTTAGTGTTTTCAATACATTCCCTCTTTATCCAAAAGGTTGGATGCATGGTCATCATATTACATTGTCTCCAAAGCAAGTTAATGTGCCTTCTGACATTTATAAAATCCTCATTTTAAATAGAATATCATTCAAATGTTTTGTAAGTGTGGTGTTTTCGTGCACTATTTACAACCTGTTGAACATTGACATGAAAATAAAGACCTGCATCACCATCACGTTACACTCACTCCTCCTCAGTACTTCAGTCACTTTGTAAATCTATCCTTTAATGACTTGTAAAGACCACGTCTCACAAACAAAAATAAAGTTCTTAATAAATAAGTTAACAAATGATTGACATGAATGAAAGCTACCAACGCTACATACCGCCAGTGAAAGGGTTAACTTGGCAGTGCACAATGCATAGTGTAATCTACAGCGGAAACACACTTTATGAAGCAGACAAGGGTTACAGCACTGTTTTAGGCTAGCGATCCTGGGTGGTTTGGTTTCCTATGGGGACAGTAAGAGGTTAGGCGAGGGGTTGATTTGGGATTGGCCATTGAGAGACACGTTCTAGTCCCCTCCCACTAGCTATGTTAAGACTGCTGGATGGACCTCTGTTTCCTCAGTGCCACTGGCCTGCTAGTCTCTCTCTCTACTCCCATCAACAACTTCACAGATCCCTCTGAAATGAATGCCTGAGGTGTGTATGTTTGTGTGTAATACATTATTCATTCATACTGTTGAAATGGAAAATAGCATAAGCTTAAAGACATTAATAGATTGTGTGTGTGTGTGTGTGTGTGTATATATATATATCCGTTCAAAAGTTTGGGGTCACTTAGAAATGTCCTTGTTTTTGAAAGAAAAGCGAATTTTTTGCCCATTAAAATATCAAATTGATTATAAATACAGTGTAGACATTGTTAATGTTGTAAATGACTACTCTAGATGGAAGCGTACAGAGGCCCATTATCAGCAACCATCACTCCTGTGTTCCAGCACTCCTGTGTTAGCTAATTCAATTTCAAAAGGCTAATTAATCATTAGAAAATCCTTTTGCAATTATGTTAGCACAGTTGAAAACTGTTGTACTGATTAAAGAAGCAATAAAACTGGCCTTCTTTAGACTACTTGAGTATCTGGAACATCTGCATTTGTGGGTTCGATTACAGGCTCAAAATGGTCAGAAACAAAGTGCTTTCTTCTGAAACTCGTCAGGCTATTCCTCTTCTGAGAATTGAAGGCTATTCAATGCGAGAAATTGCCAAGAATCTGAAGATCTCGTACCATGCTGTGTACTACTCCCTTCAAAGAACAGTGCAAACTGGCTCTAACCAGAATAGAGAGAGGAGTGGGAGGCCCTGATGCACAACTGAGCAAGAGGACAAGTACATTAGTGTGTCTAGTTTGAGAAACAGACGCCTCACCAGTCCTCAACTGGCAGCTTCATTAAATAGTACCTGCAAAACACCCGTCTCAACGTCAACAGTGAAGAGGCGACTCCAGGATGCTGGCCTTCTAGGCAGAATTCCTCTGTCCAGTGTCTGTGTTCTTTTATTGGCCAGTCTGAGATATGGCTTTTTCTTTGCAACTCTGCCTAGAAGGCCACCATCCTGGAGTCGCCTCTTCACTGTTGACGTTGAGACGGGTGTTTTGCGGGTACTATTTAATGAAGCTGCCAGTTGAGGACTTGTGAGGCAATTGTTTCTCAAACTAGACACTAATGTTTTCTAATGATCAATTAGCCTTTTAAAATGATAAACTTGTATTAGCTAACACAACATGCCATTGGAACACAGGAGTGATGGTTGCTGATAACTGGCCTCTGTACGCCTATGTAGATATTCCACTAAAAATCAGCAGTTTCCAGCTACAATAGTAATTTACAACACTAACAATGTCTACATTGTATTTCTGATCAATTTGATTTTAAATGGACAAAAAAGTGCTTTTCTTTCAAAAACAAGGACATTTATAAATGACCCCAAACTTTTGAACCGTGGTAGTGTATATATATATATATATATATATATGTGTATGTGTGTGTTGCTCCTCCTAAATTCTACCTTGCAGCACATCAATCTATTTTCCTCGACCTTTATCTTTCCACTCCTCCTGACATGCGTTGACTCCCTTTCTCACTCCTTCACACCCGTCCTCTCCCACTATCCTTCTTCCACTTCTCCCTCTCTCCTCCCCCTGGAACTGAAAACCTGTTCATTGCCTCTTCCTCAAAGTTATCCATCTCCTCCTCTACCTCCTCATCCTCCACCATATCCTCTAAGATGTCGTCCACATCCTCCACAAAGTCCTTGAAGCTCATCTGGTCGTGAACGAACACTCCGTCACTGAAGAACTCCTTGGTTAGCTTACTGAGCTCCTCCCTCTTGGAGGCCTCCACCCCCACCCTCTCTGCCTTGACCAGGTAACCCAGGAGCAGGGCCTCAAACTCCGGCATGGTGACAGGGAGCAGCCCCTCTGCCTGGGCGCAGGCCTCCACTGAACTGCAGTGGGTTTGAGGGTTGGGTTTGTGCTGCAGTCGTTCTCTCTGGTGGCTCCAGTAGTCAGGTTGCTCAAGGGGGGGTCTTCGGTGGGTTTGGGGAGGGCCCTTTTCTCTCCTTCTCCTCTCTTTCTGCCCTTCCTTAGAGTAGTGGTGGTGGTCCTTCTCGTACTTGTCATTCCCCCGGTCCTTTTTCCAGTTCCCACCGTTTCTCTCCTCCTTCAATCCTTCCATCTTTCTATTTCCATCCGACCACTCATTTTCTCTCCTGTTGTCCTTACTCTTCCACTCTTTACTGACGTCTTTCTTTCTGTCTTTCTTTGTCCAATCTTTCTCTCCCTTCCACTCCCTTTTCTCTCCTCTCTCCTTCCATCCTTTGCCAAGGTCCTTATAGTCATCCTTGTCGTTCTTCCACTCCCCTCCCTTCCACTCATCCCTGCCCTCATTCCAACCTCCTTTTCTTAGATGTTTCTCCTCTTTTCCATTCTTCTCTCCCTTCCACTCATCCCTGCCCTCATTCCAACCTCCTTTTCTTAGATGTTTCTCCTCTTTTCCATTCTTCTCTCCCTTCCACTCATCCCGGCCCTCATTCCAACTTCCTTTTCTTAGATGTTTCTCCTCTTTTCCATTCTTCTCTCCCTTCCACTCATCCCGGCCCTCATTCCAACTTCCTTTTCTTAGATGTTTCTCCTCTTTTCCATTCTTCTCTCCCTTCCACTCATCCCTGCCCTCATTCCAACCTCCTTTTCTTAGATGTTTCTCCTCTTTTCCATGCTTCTCTCCCTTCCACTCCTTGCTATCACTCCATCTTTCAGGGTTTTCATTTTTCCAATCTTTCTCCACCTTCCAGTCTTTTTTCTCACTCTTCTCCTTCCATTCCATCTTGTTTCCTCTGTCCTTCCATGGTTTGCCCTCATCCCCTCTGCTAGATTTATCTTTCTTCCATTCTCCCTTCTTGTCTTCTTTCTTCTTCCACCCTTTCTCCTCTTTTCCTTCTTTCTCCTGGTCATATTTTCCACTTCTCCACTCTTTTTCTACCTTATAATCTGTCTTCCCTCCCTTATTCCAATCCGTCTTCCCTCCCTTATTCCAATCCGTCTTCCCTCCCTTATTCCAATCCGTCTTCCCTCCCTTATTCCAATCCGTCTTCCCTCCCTTATTCCAATCCGTCTTCCCTCCCTTATTCCAATCCGTCTTCCCTCCGTTATTCCAATCCGTCTTCCCTCCGTTATTCCAATCCGTCTTCTCTTCCTTCAACTCTGTTTTCTCTCCCTTCCCTGGTTTCTTGACCTTCCTCTCTATTGTTCCGGCTGTGTTCTGGCTGTCATCCCCATCTTGGCCAGAGGGGGGCGGGACAGAGGCAGAGACTGGAGGTGATGCTGCTTCTTTGGCTAAGGAAAGAATTTAAGAGAATTAGACATTTTTGTGTTTGTGTGCATGTACATGTTGTGTGTGTGTGTGTGTGCTAGTTCAGTCACTGTGGCTATTAGTGTCACTAGCTAGTGCTTTCCCCTTGTCCTCTTCCTCCCTCCTTCACATTCCCTACTCCCCTCCCTCTCCCCTACACATTCCCTACTCCCCTGCCTCTCTCCTACACATTCCCTACTCCCCTCCCTCTCCCCTACACATTCCCCACACAGTCCCTACTCCCCTCCCTCTCTCCTACACAGTCCCTACTCCCATCCCTCTCTCCTACACATTCCCTACCCCCTCCCTCTCTCCTACACATTCCCTACTCCCCTCCCTCTCTCCTACACATTCCCTACTCCCCTCCCTCTCTCCTACACATTCCCTACTCCCCTCCCTCTCTCCTACACATTCCCTACTCCCCTCCCTCTCTCCTACACATTCCCTACTCCCCTCCCTCTCTCCTACACATTCCCTACTCCCCTCCCTCTCTCCTACACATTCCCTACTCCCCTCCCTCTCTCCTACACATACCTGTGGGTTCAAATACTACTGGAAATCTTCCAATTACTTTTAGGGATTGCTTTAGCATGCCTGGTGTACCAGGTGGGTGGGGCTCGCTTGCAGTTAAGACAATTGTATTGTGCCAGGCATTCTCAATCAAGCCCAGCTGAAGTACAGTATTGTAAATGATTTTAAATAGTATTTGAAGCCAGGTCTACTCCTAAGTACCTGTGCTGTGTTTTAGTTCAGTCACTGTGGCTCTGAGTGTCTCTAGATCCTTCTGTAAGACAGGAACAGACTCCAGCTCTCTCTTCATCCTCTCATTCTCCTTCTGGAGGACAGGGAGCGACGTCATCTCTTTCTTCAGCCTACCGTGCTCCTTCTCCACCTCCTCCCTCTTCTTTCTCTCCTTCCCTCCATCCTCCACCTCCTTCTGGGCTACTTTTAGCTCCTCTTTCTGTGCCTGATTTAAACATTTTAAAAAAAGAGGATCCTTTGAGAATATAGGCAGCACACACACAGTTGAACATTAAGTCAGAAAGAGAGAGAGAGGGGGAGCGGAAGAGAGAGAGAGAGACATAGCGAGGGGCCTACCAGGAGTTGGGCTTGCAGTACAGCTATCCGTGGGTCTTCTTTAGCCAGTTTATTCAGTTGGTCTGTACTGTCAACGTCTACAGGTGGTGGAAGAGGAACCTCAGGATTCAGCCATTCCTTTGATAACACACACACACAGACAAACATTACACACACGCACAGACAAACATTACACACACACACAGACAAACATTACACACACGCACAGACAAACATTACACACACGCACAGACAAACATTACACACACACACAGACAAACATTACACACACGCACAGACAAACATTACACACACGCACAGACAAACATTACACACACGCACAGACAAACATTACACACACACACAGACAAACATTACACACACACACAGACAAACATTACACACACGCACAGACAAACATTACACACACACACAGACAAACATTACACACACGCACAGACAAACATTACACACACGCACAGACAAACATTACACACACACACAGACAAACATTACACACACGCACAGACAAACATTACACACACGCACAGACAAACATTACACACACACACAGACAAACATTACACACACGCACAGACAAACATTACACACACGCACAGACAAACATTACACACACACACAGACAAACATTACACACACACACAGACAAACATTACACACACGCACAGACAAACATTACACACACACACAGACAAACATTACACACACGCACAGACAAACATTACACACACGCACAGACAAACATTACACACACGCACAGACAAACATTACACACACACACAGACAAACATTACACACACACACAGACAAACATTACACACACGCACAGATAAACATTACACACACGCACAGACAAACATTACACACACACACAGATAAACATTACACACACACACAGACAAACATTACACACACGCACAGATAAACATTACACACACGCACAGACAAACATTACACACACGCACAGACAAACATTACACACACGCACAGACAAACATTACACACACGCACAGATAAACATTACACACACGCACAGACAAACATTACACTCACACACAGACAAACATTACACACACACACAGACAAACATTACACACACGCACAGACAAACATTACACACACACACAGACAAACATTACACACACACACAAACATTACACACACGCACAGACAAACATTACACACAGACAAACATTACACACAGACAAACATTACACACAGACACACACAACCATTTGAATGTTGAAGTTAGAGGAGATAAGATAGAGAGAAAGAGGCTGACCTGTTTTCCCACCACCTCTGTTTCTCTCAGCTCCCTGGCATCATAGTCCCCCTCTGGAAGGACAACAGCTGTTATAACGCATCACAAGACTGATACAGAATGTTACAATGCATTATATCACAGTTATAACAAGTATAATGCATCATAAAGACAATGGAGACAACCACAGACATATCAAATAATACATTGGGGACAATACACATCACTCAAACACTAGGATGCACTATCACCATGACAACAAAACACAAGGATGGAATGCAACACAGTGCATCAGTGCATGTCAGGAGCTTCCTCATCAAAGCATTGAGAAACAACATGATGCATCAAAACACACTCAAATGGTGTCATGAGGATGGGCAGGCAACATTCACCTGCACAAAGCCCCCTCAGCATGCACACACACACACACGTTATCATTATCAATGTGCACTTGTCATTTGTAATTGGCTAAGTAACCCTTCAGTTACACAGGGGGAAAAAACTAAATCATTAAGCGAATATCAATTTCTAACATTCATTGAATAGTAATATTATATACAGTGTAGATCTAGAGAGAGCAGTGCATCTTGGGAAAGCATGGAGAGCACTGTCAACCAAGCATGTGAGTGTTAATCACATAACACTCCTCTTTTCATCTGGTACACACACACACACACACACACACACACACACACAACCTACCACCATCCAGGTCCATGAAGACACCTGTAGACATAATACAGTCTCAGATACACCTTTATCTGCGACCACGACTTCAACCAACACACTACTGACTAGCTGTGATGTGGGGGACAAATCCCTTTAGTCTAATCATTCATCATTATGTGAAGCACATCGTGTTACCGTCAAAGAGAAGAGACAGGCACAGGTGACATACAGGCGTGTGTAGGTTGTACACAGGTCACTTAAAGGTAACAATATTGTATGTTACCATAGTAACAGAAACTGCAGACACACACCTGAGAAGATGATGGTTCCGAGGCCCAGCAGTATGACAGCTCCCAGGATGCACTTGTTGAGAGAGAAACCAGTCTCCTCTTGCTCCCTCTGCTGCGGAATCCGGAACTCATCCTCCTCCTCCTCTTCCTCCTCCTTCCTCCCGATCCGCTCCAGAGCTGCCAGGAGAGACCCCCTCCTCCTCCTCACCCCGGACACCCCTTCCTCCTCCTCCCCCACCACCTCCAGATGGGAGTCTGGCCCAGGGAGAAAGAGAGGAGTTATAGCCACTGAACATTAGCGTTAAAAGGGACAGTTCACACAAACTACATTTTAAGGAGAAGTGACAGTGAAGCTAATGTTGTTACGGTGCTCCAGACAGATGCCTTGTGTCTCACCTGTCTTGGCCCTGACCCCAGACAGATCAGACTCCTCCTCTTCCTGCTCAAGGCCTTCCTCATAATGATGATGCACATCCTGTATATACCCCTCCGCTTCCTGTACAAGCCCCACCTGCTCAGTGTTGAGCAGCAAGGCAGGGGGCTCTTCAAGGTCGGGGGAGGAGCTAATGTGGGTGTAGGAGTCAGAGAACGAATCAGGGTCAGAGATGGGAGGGGCTGGGTTCCCAGGGAGGCTTCTGGATTGGCTGTGTGTATTTGGGTCAAGCCCTGTGGGGGCGAGGACTTCTAACAGAGAGCTCGGAGGAGCAACACTAGCAGAGGTGGAGTCAAGGGCAGGGGTGGAGTCAGGGGCAGGGTCAAAAGGAAGGTCATGGGTGAGACTCTCTACAACAGGGGTGTAATCCTTGGCTCTCTCTGGTTGTGTTTCCTGGGTCTCCTGGGGATGGATGTGAAACAACTGTTAGAGTCCAAGACCAGTCAGTGTTTCCTCTAGCTAGATATGATCCTAGGTGGGGTGTCAATAGAGATGGATCTCTAACCTGCTGTAGCTTCACAGAGTGAGACTCTTCAGCAGACACAGCATCCTCCCCAGGCCTACTCTCTGATAGACAGACAGACATGTTAGAGGTTAAGTAGTATAACAGTATTAGTGCCTGTAGGTTATACTATTGCAGTTGCTACCCATCATTCACGGCAGGGCAGAGCCCCACCTGTTTTGTGTGTTATTTGGCATTAATACGTTTCACATGTCAGTTTGCAAACAATGAGTTAATAAAGCTGCATACAAACATGGTCTCTTTTTAGATTTCCTGAGTAACGCAGCTCCAAAATACAGGTGTTTTTGCCAGGCTCAGCGCTTTCTGTGGTGGTGGGCCAGCCAGCGGAAAATACAGAGCGAAGGGGTTGGAAATGTTCTCTAGTTGGGTCATGATTGGGTCAGTGTTCTGTCACTCATGGGGACACTACGTCAACGCAAAATCTACATGGAGATTCTGCAGCAATGAAGGTCCACAAGAACACATTGGCCTCCATCATTCTTAAATGGAAGAAGTTTGGAAACACCAAGGCTCATCCTAGAACTGGCCGCCCGGCCAAACTGAGCAATCGGGGAGAAAGGCCTGGTCAGGGAGGGGACCAAGAACCCTACGGTCACGTTGACAGCACTCCATAGTTCCTCTGTGGAGATGGGAGATCCTTCCAGAAGGACAACCATCTCTGCAGCACTCCACCAATCAGGCCTTTATAGTAGAGTGGCCAGACGGAAGCCACTGCTCAGTTAAAGGCACATGACAGCCAGCTTGGAGTTTGCCAAAAGGCACCTAAAGGTCTCTCAGACCATGAGAAACAAGATTCTCTGGTCTGATGAAACCAAGATTGAACTCTTTGGCCTGAATGCCAAGTGTCACTTCTGGAGGAAACCTTGCACCATCCCCACGGTGAAGCATGGTGGAGGCAGCATCATGCTGTGGTGATGTTTTTCAGTGGCAGGGACTGGGAAACTAGTCAGGCTAGAGGGAAAGATGAACGGGGCAAAGTACAGAGAGAACCTTGATGACAACCTGCTGTAGACCTGCTCATCTTCCAACAGGACAACGACCCTAAGCACACAGCCCGGACAACGCAGGAGTGGCTTCAGGACAAGTCTCTGAATGTCCTTGAGTGGCCCAGCCAGAGCCCGGACTTGAAACATCTCTGGAGAGACCTGAAGATAGTTGAGCAGCGACACTCCACATCCAACCTGACAGAGCTTGAGAGGATCTGCAGAGAAGAATGGGAGAAACTCCCCAAATTAGCGTCATACCCAAGAAGACTCAAGGCTGTAATCGCTGCCAAATGTGCTTCAACAAACTACTGAGTATAGGATCTGAATACTTGTGTAAATGTAATACATACATTTGCTAAAATAAAATAAAAAAAGTTTTTGCTTTGTCATGATGGGGTATTGTGTGTAGATTGGGGGAGCCCGTAGGGCGGCGCACAATTGGCCCTGCGTTGTCAGGGTTTGGCCGGGGCAGGCCGTCATTGTAAATAAGAATTTGTTCTTAAACTGATTTGCCTCGTTAAATAAAGGTTCAATTAAAAAAAGTACAATTTAAAAAAAAAATAAAAATAAGGCTGTAATGTAACAAAATGTGGAAAAAGTCAATGGGTCTGAATACTTTCCGAATGCCCGGTCTACCGTAGCTTTGATTGGACTGATCATGTCAACTTGATACTTTCAAAATCTTAGCTAGCAAACAGTCATCATGAGTCAGGTCGACAATGTACTGGCAAATCATTTTCAATAATTGTCATACGAAGAGAAATTATACAAAATGTATCATTGCTCATCGGCCAAACATTACACAACAAGTTGAAAACCGCAAATTCAACAATGAGTGGTTTGGAAGGAATCAGTGGCTAACTGCAAGCATTGCAAAGCAATCACTAGCCTGCTATTCAGTGGAAAGGGTATGTGGTCCAAGTCTGAGTTTAAGTGCCTCTTTTCCAAGCTTCAAAGGATGAACTCACTCAAGTCAGATTTCCAAGTTCCCGAAAACTGCCACGTTGTTTTGAACACAGCAGATTTCGGAACTGGGAAATCTCAGACTTGAGTGAGTTCAAGACAAATGGGAACTCTGGAAGAAATAAAAAAGATCCAACTGGGAAAATATGTTTTGAATGGTCATCCAACTCTGAATTCTAATTCGGGAACTCAAGCCTCTTTCTAGAGCTCCGTCCTGAAGATCATGACCTTGTCCCGTCCCGTCCCTTCCCCCGTCCCCCTCCAGAGTTCCCAGTTGTCTTGAAAGCACCATAAATCCAGCGAATGCCAGGCTTTGATGACTAAATTTGCCCCCAAGATGGACCGCTGCACCACCTTCCTGTTCAAGTGAGCACAACAAGGTGAGTCCAAACATGTCTTGTATGCTGCTGCATAAATTATGTAATATGCCAGGGAGATACAGTAAGCTATTACTAGCTCCTGTGCCTCACCCTAATAGTTACTCACCCTAATGGTAACTTTCCCCCTCATAATTTAGCCTACTGTTCTGACTTGTAGCCTATAGCCTGTTTTAGAGATGTCATTAATGTCTTAATCAAAATTACAGATTGATTCTTATCCACTCATCGTTCCCTTATTGCACAAGTTTGTACATCTTAATTATCAGTAGAAACCACATTTGTTTAAACAAGTCAGACATATCAGCTATGTTTTTTGAAAGGCAGTAAATGAGGCTGAATGAACTGTGTTGCTGCCAGACAAGGCTCCACTGATAGCCAGGTGTAGCAGTGGTAAGGATTCACTCCATGGTGCTGAAAAGAATGCTTTATGTCGGCCCTAACAGTTTGTGGGCACCGTTTGTCACCGTTATAGTGCAATTAATGTATTGTGTAGTGTTGTTTAGTGGCATAAATCAAACATTTTCTGAGTTTTATCCCACCAAGATGTACATGCTAAAATCACCACTGTTGCAATATGTGTTGTGTACCTGTAGGTTCTCATGTGGCAATACAGTAAGTATTGGGACAGTGCATTTTTTGTTGTCGTTTTGGCTCTGTACTCCGGCACTTTGGATTTGAAATGATACGGTGACTGAGGTTAAAGTACAGACTCAACTTTAATGAGGGTATATTCATCCATACCATTGAGAAATTACAGAACTTTTTGTACATAGTCCTCACATTTTAGGGGACCAAAAGTACTGGGACAAATTAATTTATATTATGTGCGTTAAATTAGTCTAAAGTTTAGTATTTGGTACCATATTCCTAGCACACAATGATTGCAGTAAGCGTGTTACTCTACAAACTTGTTGGATGCATTTGCAGTTTGTTCTGGTTGTGTTTCATATTATGTTGTGCCCAATGGAAATGAATGGTAAATAATGTAGTGTCATTTTGTAGTCACTTGTATTATCAATAAACACTTCTGAACACTTCTACATTAATGTGGATGCTCCCATGATTATGGATAGTCCTGAATGAATCGTGAATAAGGATGAGTCAGAAAGTTAGACGCACAAATATCATACACCCAAGACATGCTAATCTCTCACCATTACAATAACAGGAGAGGTTAGCATTTTATATCATACCCCCAAGACATGCTAATCTCTCACCATTACAATAACAGGAGAGGTTAGCATTTTATATCATACCCCCACGACATGCTAATCTCTCACCATTACAATAACAGGAGAGGTTAGCATTTTCTATCATACCCCCAAGACATGCTAATCTCTCACCATCACAAAATAAGGGGAGGTTAGCATTTTTTTTTTTTAGGGGGGTATTTGAGCGTCTAACTTTCTCACTCATCATTATTCACAATTCATTCAGGACTATCCGTAATCTTGGCAGCTTTCACATCAATGTAGAAGTGTTTAAAAACATATATTCTTATTTACAATAAACCTGACTTAAAACGATACAATTCATTCATTTACCATAAATTTCTATTGGGCAAAAAATTCTGAAAAACAACCAAAACAAACCGCAAATGCATCCAACAAGTTTGTAGAGTCACACGCTTTATGTAATACTAAACAACTTCTTTGCTCACTTTGAGGACATTACAATGCCACTGACACGGCCCGCTACCAAAACCGGCGGGCTCTCCTTTACTGCAGCCAACGTGAGTAAAACATTTAAACGTGTTAACCCTCGCAAGGCTGCAGGCCCAGACGGCATCCCCAGCCGCGCCCTCAGAGCATGCGCAGACCAGCTGGCTGGTGTGTTTATGGACATATTCAATCAATCCTTATCCCAGTCTGCTGTTCCCACATGCTTGAAGAGGGCCACCATTGTTCCTGTTCCCAAGAAAGCTAAGGTAACTGAGCTAAACAACTACCGCCCTGTAGCACTCACTTCTGTCATCATGAAGTGCTTTGAGAGACTAGTCAAGGACCATATCACCTCCACCCTACCTGACACCCTAGACCCACTCCAATTTGCTTACCGCCCAAATAGGTCCACAGACGACGCAATCGCCATCACACTGCACACTGCCCTATCCCATCTGGACAAGAGGAATACCTATGTAAGAATGCTGTTCATCGACTACAGCTCAGCATTTAACACCACAGAACCCTCCAAACTCGTCATTAAGCTCGAGACCCTGGGTCTCGACCCCACCCTGTGCAACTGGGTCCTGGACTTCCTGACGGGCCGCCCCCAGATGGTGAGGGTAGGTAACAACATCTCCACCCCTCTGATCCTCAACACTTGGAACCCACAAGGGTGCGTTCTGAGCCCTCTCCTGTACTCCCTGTTCACTCATGACTGCGTGGCCATGCACGCCTCCAACTCAATCATCAAATTTGCAGATGACACTACAGTGGTAGGCTTGATTACCAACAACGACAACACCAGGGAGGAGGTGAAGGCCCTCGGAGTGTGGTGTCAGGAAAATAACCTCACACTCAACGTCAACAAAACAAAAGATGATGATCGTGGACTTCAGGAAACAGCAGAGGGAGCAGCCCCCTATCCACATCGACGGGACATTAGTGGAGAAGGTGGGAAGTTAAGTTCCTCAGCGTACACATCACGGACAAACTGAAATGGTCCACCCACACAGACAGTATGGTGAAGAAGGCGCAGCAGCGTCTCTTCAACCTCAGGAGGTTGAAGAAATTCGGCTTGTCACCAAAAACACACCAACTTTTACAGATGCACAATTGAGAGCATCCTGTCGGGCTGTATCACCGCATGGTACGGCAACTGCTCCGCCCACAACCGTAAGGCTCTCCAGAGGGTGGTGAGGTCTGCTCCGCCCACAACCGCAAGGCTCTCCAGAGGGTAGTGAGGTCTGCACAACGCATCACCGGGGGCAAACTACCTGCCCTCCAGGACACCTACACCACCCAATGTCACAGGAAGGCCATAAAGATCATCAAGGACAACAACCACCGAGCCACTGCCTGTTCACCCCGCTATCATCCAGAAGGTGAGGTCAATACATGTGCATCAAAGCAGGGACCGAGAGACTGAAAAACAGCTTCTATCTCAAGGCCATTAGACTGTTAAACAGCCACCACTAACATTGAGTGGCTGCTGCCAACACACTGACTCAACTCAAGCCACTTTAATAATGGAAAAATGGATGTAATAAATGTATCACTAGCCACTTTAAACAATGCCACTTTATATAATGTTTACATATCCTACATTACTCATCTCATATGTATATACTGTACTCTATACCATCTACTGCATCTTGCCTATGCTGTTAGGCCATCACTCATTCATATATTTTTATGTACATATTCTTATTCATTCCTTTACACTTGTGTGTATAAGGTAGTTGTTGCGAAATTGTTAGGTTAGATTACTTGTTACATATTATTGCATGGTTGGAACTAGAAGCACAAGCATGTTCTACACTGGCATTAACATCTGCTAACCATGTGTACGTGACAAATACATTTTGATTTGAGAAGTGAATTTGTTCCCTGTACTAGGGGTACTATGAACAACAAGTGCTGTTAATTCTACACAGTTCACCTAATATGTATGAAAATACCCTCAAATTAAAGCTTGACAGTCTGCACTTTAACCTCATTTCAAATCCAAAGTGCTGGAGTACAGAGCCAAAACATGTCCAATACTTTTGGAGCTCACTGTATGACTGGGTGCACCTGTAGGTTTCTCTGCAGCAGTATGACTGGGTGTACCTGTAGGTTTCTCTGCAGCAGTATGACTGGGTGTACCTGTAGGTTTCTCTGCAGCAGTATGACTGGGTATACCTGTAGGTTTCTCTGCAGCAGTATGACTGGGTGTACCTGTGCAGGTTTGTACCCCGCAGCAGTATGACTGGGTGTACCTGTAGGTTTCTGCAGCCTGGGTGCACCAGCAGTATGACTGGGTGTACCTGTAGGTTTCCCTGCAGCAGTATGACTGGGTGTACCTGTAGGTTTCTCTGCAGCAGTATGACTGGTATGTGTACCTGTAGGTTTCTCTGCAGCAGTATGACTGGGTGTACCTGTAGGTTTTCTGACTGTACCAGCAGTATGACTGGGTGTACCTGTAGGTTTCTCTGCAGCAGTATGACTGGGTGTACCTGTAGGTTTCTCTGCAGCAGTATGACTGGGTGTACCTGTAGGTTTCTCTGCAGCAGTATGACTGGGTGTACCTGTAGGTTTCTCTGCAGCAGTATGACTGGGTGTACCTGTAGGTTTCTCTGCAGCAGTATGACTGGGTGTACCTGTAGGTTTCTCTGCAGCAGTATGACTGGGTGTACCTGTAGGTTTCTCTGCAGCAGTATGACTGGGTGTACCTGTAGGTTTCTGTAGGTTTCTCTGCAGCAGTATGACTGGGTGTACCTGTAGGTTTCTCTGCAGCAGTATGACTGGGTGTACCTGTAGGTTTCTCTGCAGCAGCATGACTGGGTGTACCTGTAGGTTTCTCTGCAGCAGTATGACTGGGTGTACCTGTAGGTTTCTCTGCAGCAGTATGACTGGGTGTACCTGTAGGTGTCTCCGCAGCAGTATGACTGGGTGTACCTGTAGGTGTCTCCGCAGCAGTATGACTGGGTGTATCTTCATGGTGTTCTGTTCCTTCCGCTACAGGCCTCAGTGTCTCAGCAACAGTCTCCTGAGACACACACATTATTTAATTGACCCATATGGTGACACATTAATCCCATTTGAAAAACAAAATGTTCAAAACTGAAACTTTTGTAAACTCTGCAGTGCACACACACACACACACACACACACACACACTAAAGTGTAAAGAGAGCGTACCTCAGCTGTGAGGACAGTCCAGCTACTGCTGTTGGCAGCACCACTGTTGTCAGACATTGCCCCCTCGTGGCTCTGACCAGCACCTGCAAGTCAAACACAGTACTTCAGCACAGGCTATAGATAGGCCTACAGTAGGCCAGCAATATTGAAATCCTGGCCTCAAGGTCCACAGTTTAATGGTTTTCATTCTTTCTTTCGACTGATTTAAACCTGGGAAACCAAGTGTGTGCCTGTCATGGGCGATTACATTAGATTGATAGAGTAAGGGCCAGAGGGAGAGGAGAAAGGCAGCAGTACTGCAGAGAGGCCCCCAGGGCCTGAATAGTGTTGCTATAGACTTTATGTACAGATACTAAAAAGACTGTAAAAACACCAGGAAATCAGCTCCAAGAGATGAATTCAATAAGTCTGTTGTAAGGATTCCCATGCATAACAGAGAGACACGTGGTTGTACACAAAGGTAAGCAAGGTTTCAAATTATTATTTTAGTCAAACATAGTGGCAAGAAAAAGTAAGTGAACCCTTTGGATTTACCTGGATTTCTGTATAAATTAGTCATAACATTTGATTTGATCTTCATCTAAGTCACAACAATAGACAAACAGTGTGCTTAAACTAATAACACAAACTATTGTATTGTTCTTGTCTATATTGAATACATAATTTAAACATTCACAGTGTAGGTTTGAAAAGTATGTGAACCCCTAGGCTAATGACTTCTCCATAAGCTCATTGGAGTCAGGAGTCAACTAACCTGGAGTCCAATCAATGAAAAGAGATTGGAGATGTTGGTTAGAGCTGCCCTGCCCTATATTAAAAAAAACTCACAAAATTTGAGTTTGCTATTCACAAGAAGCATTGCCTGATGTGAACCATGCATCGAACAAATGAGATCTCAGAAGACCCAAGATTAAGAATTGTTTACTTGCATAAATCTGGAAAGGGTTACAACAATATCTCTAAAAGCTTTGATGTAAATGGAGAAAGTTCAGCAAAGATGACTGCTAGAGCACAGCGCAGAATGCTCAATGGGGGTTAAGAAGAATCCTAGTGTCAGCTAAAAACATACAGAAATCTCTGGAACATGCTAACATCTGTTGACGAATCTACGATACATGAAAGAAGAATGGTGTTCATGGGAGAACACCACGAAAGACGCCACTGCTGTCCAAAAAAAAATTGCTGCACATCGGAAGTTCGCAAAAGGGCAGCTGGATGTTCCACAGAGCTACTAGCAAACTATTCTGTGGAGAGATGAAACTACAGTTGAGTTGTTTGGAAGGAAGGAACACACAACACTGTGTGTGGAGAAAAAAGGCACAGCACACAAACATCAAAACATCATCCCAACTATAAAGAATGGTTTTGTAAAGAGGGATGGTCCAAAATTCCTCCTGACCGTTGTGCAGGAGTGCAGGTCTGATCTGCAACTACAGAAAATATGTGGTTGAGGTTATTGCTGCCAAAAGGAGGGTCAACCAGTTATTAAATCCAAGGGTTCACATACTTTTTCCACGGTGTGTACAATAAAGACATGAAAATGTTATTAGTTATTAGTGTAAGAAGACTTTGTCTATTATTGTGACCTAGATGAAGATCAGATCAAATTTTATGACCAATTTATGCAGAAATCCAGGTATTTCCAAAGGGATCAGATACAGTGGCAAGATAAAGTATCTGTTTGGGCTTCTTGTTCCGCCCCCCCGACCATCCGCTCAGAGTCAGTATGATACAGTCCAGTTCACTGTTCCACTTCTCATTCTGTTACTGAAGGCCTTACAGAGTCAGTATGATACAGTCCAGTTCACTGTTCCACTTCTCATTCTGTTACTGAAGGCCTTACAGAGTCAGTATGATACAGTCCAGTTCACTGTTCCACTTCTCATTCTGTTACTGAAGGCCTTACAGAGTCAGTATGATACAGTACAGTTCACTGTTCCACTTCTCATTCTGTTACTGAAGGCCTTACAGAGTCAGTATGATACAGTCCAGTTCACTGTTCCACTTCTCATTCTGTTACTGAAGGCCTTACAGAGTCAGTATGCTACAGTCCAGTTCACTGTTCCACTGCTCATTCTGTTACTGAAGGCCTTACAGAGTCAGTATGACAGTCCAGTTCACTGTTCCACTTCTCATTCTGTTACTGAAGGCCTTACAGAGTCAGTATGCTACAGTCCAGTTCACTGTTCCACTTCTCATTCTGTTACTGAAGGCCTTACAGAGTCAGTATGATACAGTACAGTTCACTGTTCCACTTCTCATTCTGTTACTGAAGGCCTTACAGAGTCAGTATGATACAGTCCAGTTCACTGTTCCACTTCTCATTCTGTTACTGAAGGCCTTACAGAGTCAGTATGATACAGTCCAGTTCACTGTTCCACTTCTCATTCTGTTACTGAAGGCCTTACAGCATCAGTATGCTACAGTACTGTCCTCATTCTGCTACTGAAGGCCCGACAGCATCAGTATGCTATAGTACTGTTCTACTCCTCATTCTGCCACCGAAGGCCCTACGGCATCAGTATGCTTCAGTACTGTCCTCATTCTGCTACCGAAGGCCCTACAGCATCAGTATGTTACAGTACTGTCCTCATTCTGCTACCGAAGGCCCTACAGCATCAGTATGCTACAGTACTGTCCTCATTCTGCTACTGAAGGCCCTACAGCATCAGTATGCTACAGTAATGTCCTCATTCTGCTACTGAAGGCCCTACAGCATCAGTATGCTACAGTACTGTCCTCATTCTGCTACTGAAGGCCCTACAGCATCAGTATGCTACAGTACTGTCCTCATTCTGCTACTGAAGGCCCTACAGCATCGGTATGCTATAGTACTGTTCTACTCCTCATTCTGCTACTGAAGGCCCTACAGCATCAGTATGCTACAGTACTGTCCTCATTCTGCTACTGAAGGCCCTACAGCATCAGTATGCTACAGTACTGTCCTCATTCTGCTACTGAAGGCCCTACAGCATCAGTATGCTACAGTACTGTTTTACTCCTCATTCTGCTACTGAATACCCTACAGCATCAGTATGCTACAGTACTGTCCTCATTCTGCTACTGAAGGCCCTACAGCATCAGTATGCTACAGTACTGTCCTCATTCTGCTACTGAAGGCCCTACAGCATCAGTATGCTACAGTACTGTTTTACTCCTCATTCTGCTACTGAATACCCTACAGCATCAGTATGCTACAGTACTGTCCTCATTCTGCTACTGAAGGCCCTACAGCATCAGTATGCTACAGTACTGTCCTCATTCTGCTACTGAAGGCCCTACGGCATCAGTATGTTACAGTACTGTCCTCATTCTGCTACTGAAGGCCCTACAGCATCAGTATGCTACAGTACTGTCCTCATTCTGCTACTGAAGGCCCTACAGCATCAGTATGCTACAGTACTGTCCTCATTCTGCTACTGAAGGCCCTACGGCATCAGTATGCTACAGTACTGTCCTCATTCTGCTACTGAAGGCCCTACGGCATCAGTATGCTACAGTACTGTTCCACTCCTCATTCTGCTGCTTAAACTCCTCATTTACATCCTCTGTTTTTACATGCACAGGAAGTGTGTGTGTGTACATGAAGTGCACACTCCTGTGAGTGTATTTAGTCCTTCATTAGTAGTATAGTGTGTGTTGCTAGCATTGTGGCTACCCTGGCTTCTGACTGGCTGACGCATGCGTTGGCAGAAACAGGGGTTACTATGGCTCGGGCCATTGTAGAATTAGAATTAGTAGAACAGACATTCCCAAAGAAGCAGTGGATTGGCCTACACCCGGAGCCACACTAGGTACAGGAAGGCCAGGTATTATTATTATTATTTTTTTAAATGTTCGATTAATTGATGCCAACCACAATCTCTTTTATTGTGCCTTTCTCAAAATTATACTACACATGCACAAAATGGCAAATTCTATTGTCATTCGGTGGATGGTGGATTTTAGAGAACTAGTCCATTCTAGTCATTGTGACTATGTCTGGCCAGGCAGTGCAGGAGGCACCTCCACTCTGGCTGAAATTACTGGGGCAGAAACCAACTGACTGAAAATACTGGACAGGGTTCTAAAACGACGCAATAAACTGCATACATGCATTAGCACTTTTATTGAAATTAGGGGGGAAAAGTGTCCTGTCTACTTTTAAAAGTATGTTCTTCTATTAAATTGGACTTTCTGGGCTACTTCCAATACGGGTTATTATTGTCATTGTGTCTGACACCATCTTCAATCATGCCACTTCTGTCAGATCACAGCATGACACACTTTAGTCCCCCATGTCTCTTCTCTGTCCCACAGTCATTTAGGTCTTCTAATCAGGCTCTTCCCATGAGAGGCCTGTTGAACGTCGCCTCGGGCCAACGAGCATTGTGGAGCATATCGCGGAATGACTTAAATATAGATATTAGCCTAGCTAAATATAGAGCCAATGAGATAGACTCCAAGACAGAAAGAGCGAACAGTGCCCTGGTGAATCAAACAAACATGCACACGCATTCTGAAGGAGCGCCACTGTCTTAACTGTGGAGCATTTAAAGAGGCAGTGGTGACCCGTCATTCAGGGCAGAGCTAAAAAATATACAAATAACACATGTATATATTTTTTTTGCATGTTATTTTGGCATTAATGTCAGTTTGCAAACAATCATTGAGTTAATAAAGCCGCATACAGTCTCTTTTTTGCTTTCTTAAGGCAGCTCCGAAATGCAGGTGTCTCATGGGGACCCTAAGTCACCGCAAAATCTACAGGTAGAGCTTGAAAATTCAAGCCCCTTGGGTGCCCATCCAAGAAGGCTCAAGGTCTTTGTCGTCAAATCACATATCTACCGTAGCTTTGATTGGACTGATCATGTCAACATTTCAAAGTCCTAGCTAGCAGTCAAAATCATGAACCAAGCCAACAATCTACTGGCAAATCCTTTCAATACTTGTCATATGAAGAGAAATTATACATAAAATGTATCGTTGCTCATCGGAAATTGGACATAAACATTACACAAGAAGTTGGAAATTTCAAATTCAACAATGAGTGGTTTGGAAGGAATCAGTGGCTAACTGCAAACATTGCAAAGCAATCACTAGCCTGTTATTCAGTGGAGGAGGTGTGTAGTCCAAGTCTGGGTTTAAGGGTCTCTTTTCCAAGCTTAAAGGATAAACATTCAACACCATGGGCCATAAAAGGGTGAATACATTAGCCATGCGGTCAACCCAGACTTCTACAGTTTGAGTTTATTTTTACAGGGAGTGTGCACATTTATCAACGTTTCAGTAAAAGTGCCGGTTTTAGCCAGCCGGCTAATTTTCAACCGCAGTCCTTGGGCAGGTTATTAAAAACTATTTGAATACAGCATTCAAAACAACTGGAAACACGGAACTGGGAAATCTCAGACCTCAGTGAGTTCCAGACAACTGGAAACCCGGAACTGGGAAATCTCAGACCTCAGTGAGTTCCAGACAACTGGAAACCCGGAACTGGGAAATCTCAGACCTCAGTGAGTTCCAGACAACTGGAAACCCGGAACTGGGAAATCTCAGACCTCAGTGAATTCCAGACAACTGGAAACCCGGAACTGGGAAATCTCAGACCTCAGTGAGTTCCAGACAACTGGAAACCCGGAACTGGGAAATCTCAGACCTCAGTGAGTTCCAGACAACTGGAAACCCGGAAATCTCAGACCTCAGTGAGTTCCAGACAACTGGAAACCCGGAACTGGGAAATCTCAGACCTCAGTGAGTTCCAGACAACTGGAAACCCAGAACTGGGAAATCTCAGACCTCAGTGAGTTCCAGACAACTGGAAACCCGGAACTGGGAAATCTCAGACCTCAGTGAGTTCCAGACAACTGGAAACCCGGAACTGGGAAATCTCAGACCTCAGTGAGTTCCAGACAACTGGAAACCCGAAACTGGGAAATCTCAGACCTCAGTGAGTTCCAGACAACTGGAAACCCGGAACTGGGAAATCTCAGACCTCAGTGAGTTCCAGACAACTGGAAACCCGGAACTGGGAAATCTCAGACCTCAGTGAGTTCCAGACAACTGGAAACCCGGAACTGGGAAATCTCAGACCTCAGTGAATTCCAGACAACTGGAAACCCGGAACTGGGAAATCTCAGACCTCAGTGAATTCCAGACAACTGGAAACCCGGAACTGGGAAATCTCAGACCTCAGTGAATTCCAGACAACTGGAAACCCGGAAAAAAAAAGAGCTCGGACTGGGAAAATACGTTTTGAACGGTCATCCAACGCTAAATAACAAGTCGGGACTTGGGCCTCTTTCTAGAGCGCACCTTGTCCCGAGTTCCCAGTTGTCTTGAAAGCACTATAAATCCAGAGAATGCCAGACTTTGATGACAGAAATTGCCCACGAAGGACCGCTGCGTCACCTTCCTGTTCAAGTGAGCACAACACAACAAGGTGAGTCCAACAATGTATTGTATGCTGCTGCATAAATGTAATATTCCAGGGGGATATGTATACTATAGTTAAGATGTTTTGTTGTGTAGTAAGGTGACTCACCCTAATAATTTGGTCCCTTTCCCCCTCATAATTAAAAAAAAAAATCACTGGTTAGTGAGGAAGATATGAGCCTCCAGCTTCAGTGATTTAAAAATACAAATAAAATTGCAGTTCATTCCAGTCATTGGCAGCAGAGAAACACTTGGAAGTTTGTGAAAATGTGAATTGGATGTAGGAGAATATAAACACAATAGGATATGGTAGAAGAAAATACAAAGAAAAAACAACAGGTCTTCTACCACCATCTTTGAAATGGAAGAAAAAGGTCACAGTGGTAGCTTTCACTGGTTGTAATTCTGATATTGTCCACAAGATGGCAGCAGTGAATGTGCAAAGTTTAAGATGGATAACTTGAAGTATGAGTGAACTACAAGACATTTAGTGTGAAGTCCCCAGGTACATTTGGGCAAATCATGAAGGAGACATTCGCATTCATATGACATTTTTCTGCAAGGATATCGTATACTTGGACTTGATTTAGCTTTCCAAGTATTAGTAGCCATATTATACATTCAACAAAACAACCAATTTTCATAACTGTGAATATCCTTTTAATTTTTGTCCAAAATGAAAAGGGATGTTGTCGTACAAGGTTAGTAGCTACATTTTACAACATATACATGGTTTCCGGACACTCCCGTAAAGCCCAGCTCACTGGCTATCTAGCTAGCTTTGTTTGACCCCGATTGGTGCTTATTTGACAAGATACAGTAGCTCAAGTGATGACCGCCCACGACATCGGCGTGCCATTAAGGCATCGCACTCGGACCAAATATGGTGTCCTCTAGGATATACTACACCCGTAACGATATAGTGAAGTCTTGTTACGTTCTAGGATCTCTGAGGAATACATATGAACATGATTTGACTTGTTAAAACAACGTTTAGGGTGAGATTTTCACAGATTCCTTACTTTGCAAATATAACGAGTGGAAATACAAAATTGATCGTGCATGCCATATGGACCTTTTTAGGATATGACAAAGGATTTTATCTAACAAAACGACACCTCATGTTTTCTCTGGGACCCTTCGGATGATAAATCAGAGCAAGATTTCAGAATGAAGTACACATTTCACCTTCAGAGGTGGATTTTTCAAACCTATCGTGGTGAAAAAGTGTTATATTGTTAGGAGTTCTCCTCAAACAATAGCATTACATTTTTTGGCTTTAATAGCCACTGTAAATTGGACAGTGCAGTTATATTAACAAGAATTTAAGCTTTCAGACGATATTAGACACTTATTCTGTATACTTCTGGCCCATCTTTGGACACTGTTAACTAACATCTCCTTCCGTGGCCTCCAACTGCTCTTAAATGCAAGTAAAACTAAATGCATGCTCTTCAACCGATCGCTGCCCACACCTGCCCGCCTGTCCAGCATCACTACTCTGGACGGTCCTGAATTGGTATTTGTAGTTGTCCACATATTCTGGTTAGACTGTAAACTCTCCTTCCAGACTCACATTAAGCATCTCCAATCCAAAATTAAATCTAGAATCCGCTTCCTATTTTGCAAAAAAGCATCTTTCACTCATGCTGCCAAACATATCCTCGTAAAACTGACTATCCTACCAATCCTTGACTTCAGCGAAGTCATTTACAAAATAGCCTCCAACACAGCAAATTGGATGCAGTCCATCACAGTGCCATCCGTTTTGTCATCAAAGCCCCAGCTGCTTCAGGCAAAAATTTGCATCCTGTATCTCTAACTCCAAAAAGTTCTGGTACACTTTAAAGTCCATGGAGAACAAGAGCACCTCCTCCCAGCTACCCACTGCACTGAGGCTAGGTAACACGGTCACCACCGATAAATCCATGATTATCGAAAACTTCAACAAGCATTTCTCAACGGCTGGCCATGCCTTCCTCCTGGCTACTCCAACCTCGGCCAACACCCTAGTAAAACTGACTATCCTACCGATCCTCGACTTTGGCGATGTCATCGACAAAATAGCTTCCAATACTCTACTCAGCAAACTGGATGCAGTTTATCACAGTGCCATCCGTTTTGTTACTAAAGCACCTTATACCACCCACCACTGCGACCTGTATGCTCTAGTCGGCTGGCCCTCGCTACATATTCGTCACCAGACCCACTGGCTCCAGGTCGTCTACAAGTCCATGCTAGGTAAAGCTCCGCCTTATCTCAGTTCACTGGTCACGATGGCAACACCCACCCGTAGCACGCGCTCCAGCAGGTGTCTCACTGATCATCGCTAAAGCCAACACCTAATTTGGCCGCCTTTCGTTCCAGTTCTCTGCTGCCTGTGACTGGAACGAATTGCAAAAAAATCTCTGAAGTTGGAGACTTTTATCTCCCTCACCAACTTCAAACATCTGCTATCTGAGCAGCTAACCGATTGCTGCAGCTGTACATAGTCTATCGGTAAATAAGCCCACCCAATTTACCTACCTCATCCCCATACTGTTTATATTTATTCACTTTTCTGCTCTTTTTGCACACCAGTATCTCTACCTGTACATGACCATCTGATCATTTATCACTCCAGTGTTAATCTGCTAAATTGTAATTATTCGCCTACCTCCTCATGCCTTTTGCACACAATGTATATAGACTCTCTTTTTTTTCTACTGTGTTATTGACTTGTTAATTGTTTACTCCATGTGTAACTCTGTGTTGTCTGTTCACACTGCTATGCTTTATCTTGGCCAGGTCGCAGTTGCAAATGAGAACTTGTTCTCAACTAGCCTACCTGGTTTAATAAAGTTGAAATAAAAACTAAAAAAATAAAAATACTACCCACCACTGCGACCTGTACGCTCTCGTTGGCTGGCCCTCGCTTCATATTCGTCGTCAAACCCACTGGCTCAAGGTCATCTATTAGTCTGCTAGGTGAAGCCCCATCTTATCTCAGCTCACTGGTCACCATAGCAGCACCCACCTGTAGCCCCCGCTCCATCAGTTATATTTCACAGTCACCCCAACAGCCAATTCCTCCTTTCGCCGCCTTTCCTTCCAGTTCTCTGCTGCCAATGACTGGAATGAACTGCATTTTTTTTTCAACACTGAAGCTGGAAACTCATATCTCCCTCACTCTTTAAGCACCAGCTGTCAGAGCAGCTCACAGATCACTGCACCAGTACATAGCCCATCTGTAAATAGCCCATCCAACTACCTCAACCCCATACTGTTATTTTATTTATTTCTCTCCTTTGCACCCCAGTATCTCTACTTGCACATTCATCTTCTGCACATCTATCACTCCAGTGTTTAATTGCTATATTGTAATTATTTCACCACTATGGCCTATTTATTGCCTTACCTCCCTTATCCTACCTCATTTGCACACACTGTATATAGACTTTTTCTATTGTATTATTAACTGTATGTTTGTTTATTCCATGTGTAACTCTGTGTTGTTGTTTGTGTTTCACTGCTATGTTTTATCTTGGCCAGGTCGCAGTTATAAATGAGAACTTGTTCTCAACTAGCCTACCTGGTTAAATAAGGGTAAAATATGTACAGACATTTGTTTTTTCAATAAAATCTGCGTTCTTGACATAACCCGCTGCATGATTTACAACTGTCCCATTGACGGGGCACTGATCGTTAAGCAAGTCAGCCAAATCAGCTATGTTTTCATAAAATACAGTAAATGAGGCTGAATTAACTGTAGCTGCCAGACGAGACTCCGCTGATAGCCAGGTGTAGTGTAACGGATGTGAAACTGTTAGCGGTGGTGCGCGCTAAATAGCGTTTCAATTTGTGACGTCACTTGCTCTGAGACCTAGTAGTCTTTTGTGGAGCGATGGGTAACGATGCTTCGTGGGTGACTGTTGTTGATGTGTGCAGAGGATCCCTGGTTCGCGCCCGGGTATGGGCGAGGAAACGGTCTAAAGTTATACTGTTATATACTCCTAAACTTAACCTAATTCACCTAACCTGCTATTTTCATTCGCCCAACCTGCTGCATAAATTATCTGAAACCTGCTACGAAAAGTCCATTTGAACTAAAACTGTATCCCTTCTAGACAAAACCTCTGAAGTGGTGTATTAATTTGGCAGCCATGGAGCTCTCGACAGAGTAGCAAACTTCTGAGATGGTAGCACACTTGGCCTATACAGGCGTCCACTGCAAACTGCACCTTTCCCTCTTTATATTTGCTTAAATAGTCCTGGGTAATAGAGGATGTGCTTTGAAACGAGTTTCTCTCATTCTCTTTCATCTTTAATTACATTTATTTTTGAGTTGTCACATGCTTCTTCCGTCTGTGTGCCAACAGCCTATTATATATATTTATCTGTGTCTCAGGGAAAGAAAATGACCAAAAATGGTCACAACGCTACACTGCTGGCCTTGTTTAAACATTTACAACCTAACATCGACTAGACAAGTGTTCAACCTAAGCCTGGCAATGAATCATCGCTCCCTGACACCTAATTTGCATGTTACCCATCTCAGTGTCGACAAAGAAGGTGTGTACTCTAAAATGTCAACTGTCACACGGCATCTCCACTGATGAACCATTTAGAAAAATAAAAAATCATAATCGAGTGAAACATTGTAACCATCGGTGGTAACACAATATAGAACTAAATAATACTGAAACTTTACTACATCCGTTATAAAACATGTACTATTCAATTGAAAATAAAACCCGTTTTCTGCCAACCTACTATGAAAAACTTGAATCCCTTCCACCAAAAATACCAGTTACTTTAACCTCTGTCGAGAACCAGGAAACAGTAACATCTAATGTAACATTACATTTTCTACTGCACTTACCTCTGAACGCCTTGGTTCCCTTATTTATGGAAATTGTGTGTAAATCGCTTTCTGCCAAATTAATTGAATACACCCAACGTCGGAACTTGGAAGAGTCTTTGACACTTGCGTGAGCCACGCCTCTTGTCCAACCGGGAAGGGCATTCTCTGACGTCCCACCCCTCCTTTCCCATCTCGCCAATGATAATCGCTCTCTCGTGTCGCTCAATGGACACACTTTCAAATTGATTGACACTCGCAGGTGATAAGAGTGGGTATGCAAAATATACCATACGCAATGCTTTTCCGATGTTGAGTGGTGCAACATGACACTATGATGACATTGGCAGATGTCAGGCTCTACTTTTTTGTTTCTCACTCACACACACACACACACACATCACCCAACTCTGGTTAGCACACACAAACAAAATCAGATATTGTTTATTCCTTTCATATTAAGACTGTACAGAAATGAATACAACTTGGAATTAAATGTGACCTAAGCAGCATCAAAAGCCATGTCCATTGCCTCACAGGTTTGGTTTCTCCACAGGTCTAGGATCAGCAGATTGGTGTTAAGACGACACTTCACACACACTGCAGGTCTCCAGACCGACTGACTCAGGATCAGAGAATAACAGAGATCCTCTGATACACCAGGCAGCACATCAGTTTCCCAAGCCTCCAGACAGGAATACAGAACTGCATCATGGGCACTAAGAGGAGCAAATCCACACACCAGGGCCATATAGTACAACATGTAAACCATAACATACTACACAGTCCTACATACTTGGTAGAATATTTTACAGGTAACATGTACCGTAGCTGAAAGGAAATTATGTTGTCAGTAAACAGTTTGGCAAACATCTTCTATTTTGGAGTCAAACTATGTACAGTATCTACTGTATATAACGACAAGACTCATACTTACACCGCTTCACAATCTGTTTTTCTCTCCCCAGCTAAGATGTTAAACACAGAGGAGAAAGAGAACCTCACCCTCGTGCCCCTCTCTCCCTCTTGTAGTGTCTCAGTCAGTCAGTCCAGTATCTCCTTGATGCACCAGCAGCAGAGTACGAAGTAGAGGCACTCCTTGAGGGACTGGATGAAGCCGTAGGCAATGTTCCCACCAAGGAAGTTCTTCCCTCTGCCTAGGCCCATGGCCATGTCACGCAGGTTCTGCCCGAGGGAGGAGGGCATGGCCTGGGGGAGAGGACGCTGGGGGTGCATGGCTCTGTGGCACTGCTCCACACAGAGGACAGGAGGAAGAAATGATAGAAATGGGAGATGAGAGGAATAGGGGTCAGGTCAATCCCAGAGGAGTAGAGGAGGAAAGGAAGAGAAGACCAGGGTTGGACTGGGTGTGAGTGGACAGAGAGCTCCTCCTATAGTGACATCAACACTACCAACACTAGGGGGTGTTCTCTCAGCTCCTGATCTTTCTCTATTCTATTCTTCTACACTCTGGAACACAGACACACCAGTCACTCCTGGTTATGAAACTTTCTGTTCACTGGCTCTGGGTGTGTTCTGCACCCCACCACCCCTCTCTCTCTCCCTCCCTCCAGCTCTCTCTCTCTGCATCTCTAGGGTTTTTGCCAGTCTGGAACAGTCTCTCCCCATGTAAAGCATAATCTATCCACCACACCTACAGTACACCCCTCAGGATTGTTCCAGTATCACCTGCTCAATGCAGCTCTACTGTAAAAGCGCACAATATGCCTCCTCTCTTTGTCCAGGACTGTGTGACTGTCTATTGTTCCTCTCTTCTGGTAATCTGTGTTCTGAACAGGTTGAAATAAGTAAGCCCCACTATTCTGATTTCTATATTGTTGGATGACTACGTGGTGGTCATCGTCCAGGTTGAAATGATTGTGTGAATGACAGCTATAGGACATGTTATCACCAGAGGTCTGAATATAGAACATTTGCTGACATGGACCCTGCACCAATGCACATTCTCTAACCCCAGACCCTACTGTACACCTTGGCACTTAATGTAGAGGCACAACTAGCCTCTACCTCCCCCCTGCGGTAACTCAACTAGCCTCTACCTCCCCCTGCGGTAACTCAACTAGCCTCTACCTCCCCCTGCGGTAACTCAACTAGCCTCTACCTCCCCCTGCGGTAACTCAACTAGCCTCTACCTCCCCCTGCGGTAACTCAACTAGCCTCTACCTCCCCCTGCGGTAACTCAACTAGCCTCTACCTCCCCCTGCGGTAACTCAACTAGCCTCTACCTCCCCCTGCGGTAACTCAACTAGCCTCTACCTCCCCCTGCGGTAACTCAACTAGCCTCTACCTCCCCCTGCGGTAACTCAACGAGCCCCTACCTCCCCTGCGGTAACTCAACGAGCCCCTACCTCCCCCTGCGGCAACTCAACGAGCCCCTACCTCCCCCTGCGGCAACTCAACGAGCCCCTACCTCCCCCTGCGGCAACTCAACGAGCCCCTACCTCCCCTGCGGCAACTCAACGAGCCCCTACCTCCCCACTGCGGTAACTCAACTAGCCTCTTCCTCCCCCTGCGGTAACTCAACTAGCCTCTACCTCCCCCTGTGGGAACTCAACTAGCCTCTACCTCCCCCTGTGGGAACTCAACTAGCCTCTACCTCCCCCTGTGGCAACTCAACAAGCCTCTTCCTCCCCCTGTGGCAACTCAACAAGCCTCTTCCTCCCCCTGTGGCAACTCAACAAGCCTCTTCCTCCCCCTGTGGCAACTCAACAAGCCTCTTCCTCCCCCCTGTGGCAACTCAACAAGCCCCTTCCTCCCCCTGTGGCAACTCAACAAGCCCCTACCTCCCCCTGTGGCAACTCAACAAGCCCCTACCTCCCCCTGTGGCAACTCAACAAGCCCCTACCTCCCCTGTGGCAACTCAACAAGCCCCTACCTCCCCTGTGGCAACTCAACAAGCCCCTACCTCCCCCTGTGGCAACTCAACAAGCCCCTACCTCCCCCTGTGATAACTCAACAAGCCTCTACCTCCCCCTGTGGCAACTCAACAAGCCTCTACCTCCCCTGTGGCAACTCAAGAAGCCTCTACCTCCCCTGTGGCAACTCAACAAGCCTCTACCTCCCCTGTGGTAACTCAACAAGCCTCTACCTCCCCTGTGGCAACTCAAAAAGCCTCTACCTCCCCTGTGGCAACTCAACAAGCCTCTACCTCCCCTGTGGCAACTCAACAAGCCTCGTCCTCCCCTGTGGCAACTCAACAAGCCTCGTCCTCCCCCTGTGGCAACTCAACAAGCCTCGTCCTCCCCCCTGTGGCAACTCAACAAGCCTCCCCCTCCCCCTGTGGTAACTCAAGTAACTTCTTCCTGCCCGATCCTGTCTCTTTCCTTGTCCTCTCATAATCTCCTTGTTCGTCTCCTCAAAGTGTAGAACTTCAATTAAAACAATATATCATCCCCACCTGTATTTAGCAAAATAAATAAGGGGATATGTTCTATTTAATAGTTATGAATCAACATTTAAGAAAACACATCACAGGAGACCAAAGTGTAAATCCAGAAACTGCATTTTAAAGCCAAACTCACCAAGAAAGATGATTTCAGATACAGGTGTAAACATATGTATTTCCCCCCCAAAAGAACAAGAGTATTAAAAGAACAAGAACAAAAGAACAAGAGTATTACAACAGAACTGTAAAAAGTAAAATATTAAATCAATATTTGTGAAGGCTAATTGAAAATAACCCTTTGGCTTTCAAAACTCAAATTAAAAAGTACATCAAAACAACAATATAGAAAATTTAAAAAATGATTTCCATGCAACAAAGGCAACTGTGATGAACAATGACAACGCTAGAATGCTTCACAAATTATGTAGAGGATAGATGATTCCTTTTACACACACACCTTGGGGCTTGTATACTTCTTGTTGCCTATCCAGGACCTATAGTCACTTAAACAGTCTGTGACTAACACAGCTGTCCCTCCTGTGTGTTTGTGACAGAATGAAGCAAAGGCCTCACACACAGAGCACAAGTGCCACCATGTAAGAACTACACAACCCCTACACTCCCAACCATAAACTCTGATCATCCACACATCCTCTCTCACAACACATACACAAGCACGATGAGAAAGATGAAAACAATTACCTGTCCGGGTTCAGAGAGCCCTTTCTCATGACTAGAGTTGCAAAATTCAGATAACTTTCCCCAAATTCCCCGGTTTTCCAGAAATCCTGGTTAAAATAATCCTAGAATTACACAAGCGAATAAAACAGGAATTCCGTGAATCCTCCCTCCAACCAAGATTTCTAGAAAACCACAGGATTTTGCAACCCTACTGATGAGACAGAAATATTTTGTACAGCAGGTGGCAGATCCCAGTTTACTCTTCACTTCCACATTTACAGTTTGGTTTCAGCCTCCCTCAAAAACCTGGACATGGTTCATTGGCTAGAATCAAAATGAATTGGATTCAGAGAGAAAAGTATTCTGTGGGTATTACATGTGAAATACAGTATCTGGTTCTGTCCCACCCATGTTATTAATAACATCTAAACAATAAAGACTTTCATTTCAGAAACAAGAACTCAAACCGACCAATCAGATCTGATGTTATTTACAGGTGGAGTGGAAATCACTCCAATGAGAGCTGCGACATCAAGCAACCGTGACAACAACAAGTGACAACAGGAAGTAAGAATGAATGTGCAATAGAGGAGTGGATTGGCATCACTGGACCTGGGTGGTGAGAGTCAGTGATGGCCTGAGAGACCATGTGACAGGATCCAACGGTCCACTACATTTGGATTAAGTACATCAACTGACTGTACAATAAGCACAGTACATTAGGTGACAGACTGGAGTGAGGCGACTGCATCTAAGAAACAAGGCACGAGTAAAAGATACAAAACATATCATGAAGAGAAGGAGGGAGAGGATGATTCCTCCACGTTCTCTCCCTCTACTATCTTCTAATTCCAAGGAAAACAACACGTCAAAGTCCAACCTCTGACCAACGTTCGTGAAGCTCCCAGTTTTCCCTGCAGTGAGCTGAGAAGAAACACATCACACACTAATGCTAACGCTAAACGCTAATCTCCTGACCAAGTGTTGCAGCACATTTGGAGAGGAGATAAATTCATTGCTTTGAATGCTCTGGACCGAATGCTTTTGGCATTAAACACACTTCATCCAGTATGCCCCCCAACCTCTCCACTCCCCACCCGTCCAGACAAGAGACATGGCCAAAGATTGTCAAGGCAAACAGTTATTAACAACAAATCCATTGAAAAGCAAGAAAATATTGGCATTAATACGAACTACGATTCCAACACAGCACCGATTAAATTGTGACAGCAGCATTTGGGTTGACTGTGACATCGTCGTAGAATTGGTTGTGAGCTCTTTCAGATGACATCGTGTCTAGGTCTGATGACATCTCTAGATGTGGAACCTCCCCCCGGCCTCCTGCCTCTTCCCAGTCTTCTCTCCATCCCTCTCTATGTAAAGACACTATACTCCCAATGAAAGTACACATGACAGATACAGACTAGCACACTGTATGTTGGTGTAGGAGTCATCTCCATGGTTTCTGCTGCCCCAGTCCAACCAAGTTCACTTTCTTTGTCATGATCAGGACAGAAAGGTAAGACCAGTCCCATGCAGACAGACAGGGAGACCAGTCCCATGCAGACAGACAGGCGGATGTCAGATGGGCATGAATCACATCCTTTTATCAAACTCCACCTTCAGAGGCCAGAAAGAAACCTTGTCCATATTTGGACAGACGGAGACAATGGTTGTTGGCATAGCAACCCCCTTTTTGCATACAGAGACGTCCTCCGTGACATCACCAGGTATCACTCAGGGGGTCAATGGTCAAAGATGAAAGGTATTTTAATAGGAATGGCGTGAGGGTGAGTGAGGGCCCTGATTGGTGTGGACACAAAAATGTCTATGCATATTAACAGGAGGCCTGATCTCAGTCATGATTGGTTATTTATGTGTTCCACTGATATTTGATTGGCTGTTCCTGTGTTCCACTGATATTTGATTGGAGGGTCCATGTCTGAGCTCTCTGATGAGTCCAATCATCAGACAAGTCTTTGGAGTGCTTCTGTGACGGTGAGAGAAACTGTTTCCTCTGCTATGTCTGGATCAAGACCTCTCCCCCCCATCCCTCCATTCCTTTCTCTATGTTTCATTCCTCCCCTCCAAGGTGCATAGTCCTCCTTTACTATGATAGAATCATTCAGAAATGATACAATGGCATGATTGAATTAATAATGCTCCGTTTTTTACTAAATTGTATTAATTTCTGTCCCAATGAGAAGGAAAATAAAGTGTTCCTAGATGTTACTCCCACGTTCTTTGGAGGGATGGAGGGAGTGGACCTCGATGACAGAAGGAGGGATCACGGAGGTAACAGTGAGTCGTCCAGGAGGAGAGAAGGGTGTGAGGAAAAGCAGAGAGCAAATGATTTTGGCAGAAAGAGTGATAGAGGTGTTTTTTTTGGCTTTCCTTAATGTTGTCAGCACTGCTTATGTGTGTAGTGTTTCTGAGAGTGTGTGTTGCATTGCTGTATGTGTGTGTGTGTTCAGGCCCTGTGCTCCACTGGTTGTTGCAGACACACTTCACTGCCTGCTGATACGATGGGCAGTCTGTTGTCCATGTGGTAACTGATCAGGTGGCTCACACTCTCAAAGTGGTGGTCTTTGGTACGTACCTGAGTAGGACACACACACACACACACACACACACACACACACACACACACACACACACACACACACATAGAGAGGGTCAACAAAACATATCACGTCACAGCTGATAAGTGGGAAGGCTTCGGGTGGCTCGCTCTAACTCAGATACCTCTCCCTCCCAACTCACCACTCCCTCTGGGTCGACCAGTAGTAGGTGTTTGGGCTGACCCCCCTGTTGTCCAGTGAGGACGTACTGTCCAGGGGTGGTGCCTGACTCTCGGACCAGGAAGTCTCCGTCACGGGTCAGCAGTCTCTCAGCCTGCCTGCGACTCAGGCTGCCGTGGAACCAGGCCTCGCACTGCAGCTGTTCCACCAGAGGGGGCGCCGCTGAGACCCCCAGACCTGATACACCCAGGGAATCATCAAATGGCTCTGAGAGGAGAAGGAGAGAGGGCAGAGCGAGAGAGACGTTGTGAGACCATACGACCAGCCCAGACTCATTCTTGATGCATTCAGGATAACAATATTCTAATTTCCCCTATGTCCAAACCCAAATGAAAAAACAAATGACTTCTACTGTAGTGTAATTACTGCAATATAGCTGATAACCATTCTAATTAGTCTTATCTGTGACTGCTATAGACTGCATGGCCAGTTGATGTATTGTACACAGACTCTAGCTGATAGGGCCAACTGGGACTCACTCATGTCGAACGCATCTCTGTGAGCATTGCCATTGGCTGCAGCTGTTGTGGGGCGGGGTTTATCCACATTGACGTATGAAGGGTCATCACACAGGTCCCGCCCTCCCTCCTTTGCTCCCACTGAAACAACCAATCAGAGGAGTTTAATCACATAACTGTCTGTCAGTATCACCTGGGAGGTGTTCAGGGATGGGAAACATTTAGAGCAGAACAGATAAATAGAATATCTGTTCTGCAATGTCACAGATAGAAGAACCCAGATAATTCACAGGATGTATAAATCTGAGGCATCCGTTTAGAAATTCTTCTCACTACAACTACTAAGGACATGGTGATGAGAGGAAGTCCAGTGGGAGGAGATGGAGTTAGATGAACCTACTACAACTACTAAGGGCATGGTGATGAGAGGAAGTCCAGTGGGAGGAGATGGAGTTAGATGAACCTACTACAACTACTAAGGACATGGTGATGAGAGGAAGTCCAGTGGGAGGAGATGGAGTTAGATGAACCTACTACAACTACTAAGGACATGGTGATGAGAGGAAGTCCAGTGGGAGGAGATGGAGTTAGATGAACCTACTACAACTACTAAGGGCATGGTGATGAGAGGAAGTCCAGTGGGAGGAGATGGAGTTAGATGAACCTACTACAACTACTAAGGACATGGTGATGAGAGGAAGTCCTGTGGGAGGAGATGGAGTTAGATGAAACCTACTACAACTACTAAGGACATGGTGACCTCTAGTGGACAACCAGAGACTTACACAACCAGAGACTTTCTGTTTAACTATTCGTCACAGACGGATCGGGCGATTTCAGCAGAGCGAGTCGACAAAGACATAAAAGCGTAAATATGTACATTGCATTTCTAAATCTGAATGAGTGGGTGCTAAATATCCGTATTTACGATGAGCGTATTATTCAACTGCATCCTCTGCCCTAACCCATCTGGACAAGAGGAATACCTATGTGAGAATGCTGTTCATCGACTACAGCTCGGCATTCAACACCATAGCCCTCCAAGCTTCATCAAGCTCGAGACCCTGGGTCTCGACCCCGCCCTGTGCAACTGGGTACTGGACTTCCTGACGGGCCGCCCCAGGTGGTGAGGGTAGGCAACAACATCTATCCCCGCTGATCCTCAACACTGGGGCCCCACAAGGGTGATTATTGAGCCCTCTCCTGTACTCCCTGTTCACCCACGACTGCGTGGCCATGCACGCTCCAACTCAATCATCAAGTTTGCGGAGACACAACAGTGGTAGGCTTGATTACCAACAACGTTCAGAAGACGGCCTACAGGGAGGAGGTAAGGGCCCTCGGAGTGTGGTGTCAGGAAAATAACCTCACACTCAACGTCAACAAAACTAAGGAGATGATTGTGGACTTCAGGAAACAGCAGAGGGAACACCCCCATCCACATCGATGGAACAGTAGTGGAGAGGGTAGCAAGTTTTAAGTTCCTCGGCATACACATCACAGACAAACTGAATTGGTCCACTCACACAGACAGCATCGTGAGGAAGGCGCAGCAGCGCCTCTTCAACCTCAGGAGGCTGAAGAAATTCGGCTTGTCACCAAAAGCACTCACAAACTTCTACAGATGCACAATCGAGAGCATCCTGGCGGGCTGTATCACCGCCTGGTATGGCAACTGCACCGCCCTCAACCGTAAGGCTCTCCAGAGGGTAGTGAGGTCTGCACAACGCATCACCGGGGCAAACTAACTGCCCTCCAGGACACCTACACCACCCGATGCTACAGGAAGGCCATAAAGATCATCAAGGACATCAACCACCCGAGCCACTGCCTGTTCACCCCGCTGCCATCCAGAAGGCGAGGTCAGTACAGGTGCATCAAAGCTGGGACCGAGAGACAAAAACAGCTTCTATCTCAAGGCCATCAGACTGTTAAACAGCCACCACTAACATTGAGTGGCTACTGCCAACACACTGTCAATGTCACTGACTCTACTCCAGCCACTTTAATCATGGGAATCGATGGGAAATGATGTAAATATATCACTAGCCACTTTAAACAATGCTACCTTATATAATGTTATTTACCCTACATTGTTCATCTCATATGCATACGTTGATACTGTACTCTATATCATCGACTGCATCCTTATGTAATACATGTATCACTAGCCACTTTAACTATGCCACTTGGTTTACATACTTATCTCATATGTATATACTGTACCCGATATCATCTACTGTATCTTGCCTATGCTGCTCTGTACCATCACTCATTCATATATCCTTATGTACATATTCTTTATCCCCTTACACTGTGTATGACAGTAGTTTTTTTTTTGAATTGTTAGTTAGATTACTTGCTCGTTATTACTGCATTGTCGGAACTAGAAGCACAAGCATTTCGCTACACTCGCATTAACATCTGCTAACCATGTATGTGACAAATAAAATTTGATTTGATTTGATTTGTATGATAGATGAATTCCTCTGTCTCTCTTTCTCCCGCTCTTTTTTCCCCCAGCCCTTTCACTGTGTAACCAGCCATCATATCGGGTTAGTCCACTAGGGACTTTTCATTGCATTATGTTAGTAATCAACGTATAATCTATCCTGTGTGTGTTAATGTCATTCTGTGTGATTATTTAGTTAGTCAGTAAATAAATGAGCCAGTTTGTGTATCGCTGAATCATCATGCAGACTAGGGTTGGTGCAAGTCAACGAGGTTCAGAATGAGACTGATATGAGGTAATAATAATTCATGGATGACTAATATGATAAAGGTATATTCTGATATTCTTTAGTCAATTCGGGGAAATGGTAACTCATTAAACAAACTTTTTCTGTGGTACCCCAAGATTGCTAATGAGTTAATTGTTACGTCATTAATTTAATCACATAATCATTTAAACGTAGTAAATTGATTTAATTAAATAATTGTCATAGCATTAATGGTATTCACGTCACAACACCCCTATGGGAACACAGAGACCAGTTGACACACACACTGTCCGAGAGCAACACACACTGTCCGAGAGCAACACACACTGTCCGAGAGCAACACACACTGTCCGAGAGCAACACACACTGTCCGAGAGCAACACACACTGTCCTAGAGCAACATACACTGTCCTAGAGCAACACACACTGTCCTAGAGCAACACACACAGGGTCAATCTGACTCATTTCCTCTCACTGTGTCCGTGTCATTCTCTCACTGCAAGTCATTGTATTGTGTCACCTCATATCCTTTAGCTGTGTGTGTGTGTGTGTGTGAGAGAGAGAGAGAGAGTGAGAGGGATGGCTCACTTGGTAGAGGGGGAAGCGGCTGCTTGTGAATATCATTCTGACCCGGCTGTCCATAGGGCTGAAAAGACACACACCAGAAGCAATTAAGATACAGATGGAAAAACATACATTACACTGACCAACTGATGAGACACACACACACTGTGAGGTGAATAAGGTGAGCGCCAGAGAGAGTGGAAGACTAAGGCCTGCTGTGATGTGAGAGTGAGACTGGCTCAGATGATTAGCCTACATACTGAACTGCCCTCTCTCCCCTGGAGCTGCAGTCTGGATTCAATACAATGGACTAACAATTACTTGATATGTGTGTGTATGTATATATCTCACCAGCGTAGCCCCAGGGCGGGCCCTCATGTCCACCAGTCCCCCAGGAGGAGGTTGTTTCCCGGGGAAGTTATTATAGTACGGAACATCTGCAGGGGGCGGTGCTCCCTCATCTTCCTCTTCCTCCCATGCTGAGCCGTCAAACGGAGCCATCCTGAGAAAGGGGAGAGGAGTTAGAACTCAGGAGTGACACACACACACACACACACACACACACACCTGTCATGGGGGGTGACCAGTTTGGGGGGGTTCTTCAGGTACTGTTTGAAGCGTAGTTCGAAGGCCTGCCCTATGGTACTGATGACTTCCTGGGCCAAGCCCTCCGAACACTCCAGGATATGACACGCTGGACAGAAAAGAAGCAGAGAGGAGGGTAAACAACAGAGGTAAGGAAACAGAATATTGGCACTGCCTCGCTGTCCAAAGAAAGGTACTGAACAGGGATTTGATGTGCTGCTGGATAAATATATTGAGTTTGTGTTTATTTTTACAGGGACAGTGCACATTAATCAATGTTTCAGTAAAAGTGCCAGTTTTAGCCAGCTGGCTAATTTTCAACTGCAGTCCCTGGGCAGGTTATTAAAAACAATTACAATATAGACAATCAATGAGCAGTGAGCACACGCAGAATAATATAGGACAAGCAACACGTAGCATGCAGACAAAGCAATAGCACAAAAAGCAACAAAACACATAAAAGCAACAAAGTGGAGGGATGACATTGATGTAAGGTACTGAACAAGGACTGGATGTGCTGCTGGATAAATCTATTGGAGGGATGACATTGATGTAAGGTACTGAACAAGGACTGGATGTGCTGCTGGATAAATCTATTGGAGGGATGACATTGATGTAAGGTACTGGACAAGGACTGGATGTGCTGCTGGATAAATCTATTGGAGGGATGACATTGATGTAAGGTACTGGACAAGGACTGGATGTGCTGCTGGATAAATCTATTGGAGGGATGACATTGATGTAAGGTACTGAACAAGGACTGGATGTGCTGCTGGATAAATCTATTGGAGGGATGACATTGATGTAAGGTACTGAACAAGGACTGGATGTGCTGCTGGATAAATCTATTGGAGGGATGACATTGATGTAAGGTACTGAACAAGGACTGGATGTGCTGCTGGATAAATCTATTGGAGGGATGACATTGATGTAAGGTACTGAACAAGGACTGGATGTGCTGCTGGATAAATCTATTGGAGGGATGACATTGATGTAAGGTACTGAACAAGGACTGGATGTGCTGCTGGATAAATCTATTGGAGGGATGACATTGATGTAAGGTACTGAACAAGGACTGGATGTGCTGCTGGATAAATCTATTGGAGGGATGACATTGATGTAAGGTACTGAACAAGGACTGGATGTGCTGCTGGATAAATCTATTGGAGGGATGACATTGATGTAAGGTACTGAACAAGGACTGGATGTGCTGCTGGATAAATCTATTGGAGGGATGACATTGATGTAAGGTACTGAACAAGGACTGGATGTGCTGCTGGATAAATCTATTGGAGGGATGACATTGATGTAAGGTACTGAACAAGGACTGGATGTGCTGCTGGATAAATCTATTGGAGGGATGACATTGATGTAAGGTACTGAACAAGGACTGGATGTGCTGCTGGATAAATCTATTGGAGGGATGACATTGATGTAAGGTACTGAACAAGGACTGGATGTGCTGCTGGATAAATCTATTGGAGGGATGACATTGATGTAAGGTACTGAACAAGGACTGGATGTGCTGCTGGATAAATCTATTGGAGGGATGACATTGACGTAAGGTACTGAACAAGGACTGGATGTGCTGCTGGATAAATCTATTGGAGGGATGACATTGATGTAAAGTACTGAACAAGGACTGGATGTGCTGCTGGATGAATCTATTGGAGGGATGACATTGATGTAAGGTACTGAACAAGGACTGGATGTGCTGCTGGATAAATCTATTGGAGGGATGACATTGATGTAAGGTACTGAACAAGGACTGGATGTGCTGCTGGATAAATCTATTGGAGGGATGACATTGATGTAAGGTACTGAACAAGGACTGGATGTGCTGCTGGATAAATCTATTGGAGGGATGACATTGATGTAAGGTACTGAACAAGGACTGGATGTGCTGCTGGATAAATCTACTGGAGGGATGACATTGATGTAAGGTACTGAACAAGGACTGGATGTGCTGCTGGATAAATCTATTGGAGGGATGACATTGATTGATGAACAAGGACTAATGTGCTGCTGGTACTGAACAAGGACTGGATGTGCTGCTGGATAAATCTATTGGAGGGATGACATTGATGTAAGGTACTGAACAAGGACTGGATGTGCTGCTGGATAAATCTACTGGAGGGATGACATTGATGTAAGGTACTGAACAAGGACTGGATGTGCTGCTGGATAAATCTATTGGAGTGATGACATTGATGTAAGGTACTGAACAAGGACTGGATGTGCTGCTGGATAAATCTATTGGAGGGATGACATTGATGTAAGGTACTGAACAAGGACTGGATGTGCTGCTGGATAAATCTACTGGAGGGATGACATTGATGTAAGGTACTGAACAAGGACTGGATGTGCTGCTGGATAAATCTATTGGAGGGATGACATTGATGTAAGGTACTGAACAAGGACTGGATGTGCTGCTGGATAAATCTACTAGAGGGATGACATTGAGTCTCACCTCTCTGGTTGACTGGGTCTTTGGCCACGTATGCTACATACTCTGCTGTGTCCTGAGGGAGAGAAAAGAGAAGAGGGGGATGGGGAGGAGGAAGAGAGGGTGGGAGGGGTAAATGAGAGGGAAATATGAAGAGGAGGGTGAGGAGAAAAGGGGAGTCAGAAGAGTGGGTGAGTCAGAAGAGAGAAGGAAGCAAAGACATTGAGTCGGAAGAGCTGTTAACACACAATGATCTAGAGAGGAGGAAGAGCTGTTAACACACAATGATCTACAGAGGAGGAAGAGTTATTAACACAATGATCTAGAGAGGAGGAAGAGCTGTTAACACACAATGATCTACAGAGGAGGAAGAGAGTAGGAGGAAGAGCTGGAAAAGAAAGAATACATGTCTGAGGAAGAGAGGTAGGGAGTCCCACTGACGTGGATGAAGAGTAGTAGATGGACAGAGTGAAGCAGGGAGAGAGAGAGGCATAGAGGAGTAGATGGGTGGACAGAGTGAAGCAGGGAGAGAGAGGCATAGAGGAGTAGATGGGTGGACAGAGTGAAAGGAGTAGATGGACAGAGAGAGAGAGGCATAGAGGAGTAGATGGATGGACAGAGTGAAGCAGAGAGCGAGAGAGGCATAGAGGAGTAGATGGATGGACAGAGTGAAGCAGGGAGAGAGCGAGAGAGGCATAGAGGAGTAGATGGATGGACAGAGTGAAGCAGGGAGAGAGAGAGAGGCATAGAGGAGTAGATGGATGGACAGAGTGAAGCAGGGAGAGAGCGAGAGGCATAGAGGAGTAGATGGATGGACAGAGTGAAGCAGGGAGAGAGCGAGAGAGGCATAGAGGAGTAGATGGATGGCAGAGTGAAGCAGGGGAGAGAGAGAGGCATAGAGGGTAGAGATGGACAGAGTGAAGCAGGGAGAGAGCGAGAGAGGCATAGAGGTAGATGGATGGACAGAGTGAAGCAGGGAGAGAGCGAGAGAGGCATAGAGGAGTAGATGGATGGACAGAGTGAAGCAGGGAGAGAGCGAGAGAGGCATAGAGGAGTAGATGGATGGACAGAGTGAAGCAGGTAGATGGATGGACAGAGTGAAGCAGGGAGAGAGAGAGAGAGAGGCATAGAGGAGATAGATGGATGGACAGAGTAGAAGCAGGAAGAGAGAGAGAGAGGCATAGAGGAGTAGATGGGTGGTCAGAGTGAAGCAGGGAGAGAGGGAGAGAGGCATAGAGGAGTAGATGGATGGACAGAGTGAAGCAGGGAGAGAGAGAGAGAGGCATAGAGGAGTAGATGGGTGGTCAGAGGGAAGCAGGGAGAGAGAGAGGGAGGCATAGAGAAGTAGATGGATGGACAGAGGCAGAGCAATGAATAGAGTGGGGATAGAGGATGGATAGTGAGGTGAGCGAGGGAGAGGGCTATATGACTCACTGGGTCTCCTCCAGAAGCGAAAGAGATGGACTGCATGTGATGATTTGCAATTATCTGTGAAAAGAGAGAGAAAGAGAGAGAAGAGAAAGAAAGAGATATTTTAGCATGATAAAGAGTTGAGTTGTAGAGGTGGAGAGATAGAGAGAGAGATCATGTTTCTCCATTCAGCAGTATGGGTTGGTTCCATTGACAGTTAGATATAGTGTATACTAAATACCTAACTGACTGGATGATGTAATTAACACCATGTAACAGTCTGTAATAACAAACCCAGATAGCTCAATAACAACAATCACTCATTCAGGATCCATGCCCGAATGTGCTTGTGTGTGTGTGTCACCTGTTTGCAGTCGGAGGCCAGCAGGTTGAGGCTGCTGGTAGAGACCGTCAGGCTGATGGTCATCCCAGCAAACTGCAGGTTACGTTTCCCCAGAATGGACGTCATACAGCGAGACGACGGCTGGAGGGGGAGGGACATTCATGTTAAACAGAAGGCCAACATGGAAAGAAAGATTTCACCAATAAGGAAGATTAAACAGAATATATTCTAAAGGATAACAACAGAGCATAGTAAACGTACTGTACAATATACAGAGAAGAATGTGTGTGTGTGAAGGCAATAGAAAGGGAGAAGCATGTCTGAGCCGTGTGTGTGTGTGTGTGTGTGTGTGTGTGTGTGTATATGGAAGAACAGCTGCAGGCTGCCAGTGATCCTGTCTGACTCTGCTCTGTTCAATGGTTCATATGGTCAACTGAAGCTTGTCAAGTCTCCCACAGTCTCCCAGGGCCAGACATGATTTAGCCAAACCAGTCTGTTGGGTATATAGCTGTTTTATGTAGTGTTTGGGTGGATGCTTTAAGTTTTACTGGAATGTCCCCAGAAAGACGGACTGGGCCCGGCCCAGTTGGAGTTGGCTTAGTCTCGGCACACACAACTTAGTCACAAGTCTCCCTCATACAAGGGGCAGTGTGTACATGTGTGAGAGAGACAGTGAGAGAGAAAGAGAGAGACAGAGGTAATTACCTGGAAGTACCACTGACCACAGAGTGGTCAATCCAGCTAAATCCAGATCCAACAACGCCCTGACCACGGCCCTCCACTTAACACATAAATAAATAATACTCTGTGTGTGTGTGTATATTGGTGTACCTTTCTCTTGCGTTGGGCTCCTTTGGCTCCAGGCACTGCCTCACACACCACTGAGATAGCCTCTCTGAAACAACAACACGTGTGAGAATCTCTCTGTAACACACTTGTGCGGATTTCACACTGTGCAGCAGATTAGATGAAATCTGGCAACGTGACAGACTTGATCATCCTGACAACCACACTCATCCTCACCATGGATACAAACATCACTATAGAAACCAGAAGGAAACCACCAGGATTCCAGAACATGCTAATTTAGAGGTTGTGAGGGCGGTAGGCACACACACACAATACTGTTAAACCTATACAGTCCTTTCAGATTGGCCAACATGGAATGGGTAGCGGCTAGGGACCAAAATAGAACAGGGCAAAAAAGAGAACTGGGGGATATGAACTGGAGATAAATAATGCATTTGTATGTGAAAAGGAGGTAGCTAGTAAGAATACATTTTGTGATTTGCAATGTTTTGAACCAGAGCCCTATACAACACTTAGCTCTAACTACATGGCTCTGTTTTGAACCAGAGCCCTATACAACACTTAGCTCTAACTACATGGCTCTGTTTTGTACTACCTAACCACAGTACATCCGCGTGCAGTAACTTGATCATTAGCCTTAAACAACAGCTTAAACGGTTAGTTCACCCAAATGACAAAATAACACATTGGTTTCCTTACCCTGTAAGCAGTCTAAGGACAAGGTATGACAGCAATCCATGCCTTGGTTTGGTTTTGCTGGCGCTGTTTCCAAATGCTAACGTTTTAGCAATTGTTGCACAAATCCCATTCAAGTCATGGTACTGATATTAGCATTTTCCACGCATCATGTTCAAATCATCTATAAGTGACTTTGTTGAGCTTCACAATACATTTGAGATACTTCCGGGGGATTTTGATTGTCATAATGTTTCCATAGACTGCTTACAGGGTAACGAAACCAATATGACATTTTGTAATTGGTTGAACTAGCCCTTGAACAATTGGAGGTTCTCACCTGGTGACCTGAGTTCTGGTGTTGAAGTCCAGCGCCCTCATAGACTGTAGCACCTCCACACAGCCCATATACTACACAGGAAATAAAGAGGAGACGCATATGAATAGGGATGCCACATCCTACAGCACTCCTCTCCACACAGCCCATACACTACACAGGAAACAGGAAAGGAACTCATATGAACTTGGATTCCATTTCCTCCAGAACACCCATATTGCCCGGAGGGGCAGATGGAAACAGATAGAGACAGACGGAAAGATGGACAGACAAGAGAATAGATCATTTTGAGAGAGCAACAGAAAAATGGACAGATATGGAAAGTTAAAGAAATATGCAAGTACTAGCCTATAGGCCTACATCCTACAAACTGAAAAACAGAGAACAACCAACTCTTACCCGTACTGAGTAGGCGACCCCAGTGGTGCTGACTACATGGTCTGAGTGTAGCCATCCTCTGGTGGGCTTGTTGACGAAGGAGCCGTGGCGTGTCCACTCATCTCCCCCCAACTGCCCCCCCTCCACCCGCGCCCTCCTGGACGCCCCACCCAGCCGGTTCATATCCTGCAGAGGGGGGCGATGGGGGGGAGAGGGGGCTGTTAAACAGGGAGGGGGGTGAGGAGTGGGAGAGCTGGAACTGTTACCCCCTGAAGACCCCATGGGGGCTTGAGCCCGCTGAGGCCTGCTGGAGACCTTGAGGCCTGGGAGTAGAGTAGCAGAGACGCCCAGGCGAAGGGCTCCCATCCTGGGGAAGAAGGAACAGAGCGTGGTGGGGCTGTTCTCAGCCCGGCGGGGGGAGGAAGGGGGAGGATGGGGGTGAGAGAGGAGGAGGAGAGGGAGGAGGTTAGCCCAGGAGGGGTGAGGGGGTTGCGGGGGTGGAAGGGGGGAGGGACAAGGGGTTGGAGTTGGTATTGTCATTCGAACTGAGAGATTCACTCCGGAAGTGAGTGTACTTAGTTTTAGGGACCAGCTCCATCATGGATCTAAGATGTTATTTCAGTGTTTCTCTAACAAGTCCACACACTCTGGTGTGATTCAGTCTAAACAACAACGGTGGTTCATTCTCTCTTTCTCTGTATTATCAGTCTCCCGCTCAAAAACTCGCTCGTCTTTCTTTCCCTCTCAGTGACCGTTGTCTGTCCGTCCACCCTGTTTTATATCCTCCCGTCATTGTCAGGCAGTGCGGCAGACACTGCGCAAGAAACACCATCTACAAGAAAGAGGAGAGCAGCAAGAGGAGCGATTGAAGGATCACTAAGAGTCTAACCCAGCACACTGATGGAGTGATACTCAGTTGTTTGGTGTCTTCGCTGTCAGTCTTACAACATGTTATCACTTTCAATCCACAGAAATGAATGCCACTTTCCAATAGACAGAATCAAAAAGGATTTTCTGAAAAATGCTGTTTGAGCACATCAGCATGTCAACTAATGTAGCATGGCACTTAAGTCCAGTTGTTCATCTTTGAGCACCATGGAGATTCCACATACAACCTCAGAATGTGATTGTCTATTGACACAGACACTCAGGTGGTATGAGTTACTGCATCAAGAGGCCTACCCTCATGTGTCTGTGTGTGTTAGCATGTGTTGGAGTAGAAACCTACTCTTCTGCCTGTAAATGGCACAGTGTGTGAGTCTGTGGTGTGTGGTGTGTGTGTGCGCGTTTCAGCGTGTCTGTCAGGGCAGTAGCTGACTAGCCTCTCTTGCCTGACACGGGCCCATAAAAACCCTATTAGCTGCCAACGAGTAGATCAGAAGGGACACACACACACAGTGCTGATACGCACACACACTGCCAAGACACAGCAGTGACGGGTCGATACAACAGAGTAAGATTATCTGCAGAGCTTAATATAGCAAAGTTCTGTTAAGACCTGCTGATCTATGGCCAGACACCAATTCTGGCAGGGAAAATCTCTATCCCTCCTGCTTTTTATTCCTCTCTCTCTCTTTATCCCTCTTTCTCTCCTGTGAGCAGTTTTGTTTCAGGTTCCAAGGCTGCTGGAGAATACTCCTAAGTAATTTAACTCTTCCTCCTCTGTACTCTTTCACTCTCTCTTTTCCTCACTCCCTCTCTCTCTTCCTCCAGATGGTCTCGTGTCCTCTCTGGATGGCCTTGGCCTTCTCCCTCTCTTTCTCTCCCTCTTCCTCTCTCTTCCTCCAGATCACCTCCTGTACAGTCTCTCTCCCTCTCTCTGCGCTTCTCTCTCCCCTCAGCTTGTCCTCTCCTATCCTCTCCTGGAATCCCTCTCTCCTCCTCCACACTGTTTTCTGTGCCTCCCTCAGTAGCCGCTGCACTTCCTCCTTCTCTCGCTCCACCACTTCCTGCCTTCTCTTCCAAATGATCTCTCGCTCCCCCTCTCCCCCCCCCTCGTCTCCTTTCCCGTTCTCCAGACTGTCCTCTTAAACAGTCCCTCTACTTCAAAGATTGTCTGTCTCTCTCCACACTCACTCTGTAACTACAGCCAGAGTCTATACAATGCACATAACCTAGTAACAGACACCACTAGATAAGAAAAAGACCAGATGCTGGGCTTGTCCCTGACTGAAGTTTCTGATATGGCTAAAACCGTAGGTAGAGCTGTTCTAGAACATTGCTGCCCTGGTTAGAGTGGATATGTTCTGGAGCACCATAGCATCAGAAGTGCTTGAGTTGGAGAAGTTGCCTCTTTCTGGTTACAGAAACAGTGACACACACAGTGGTGATGTAACAAGAGAGAATGTAGGTCATTGGCTGATGACACCACCGGTGCGATTGTTTTGATGATAATGAGACCTGAATGGTACTGGAGGCTTGTTAGAGAACTCAATCACCCAGTCATTACACTTAAACTTCCCTTCCCTCTCCTTATGGATACCACAGAAAGTCTTGTTTAAACAAGCCACGCCAATAGTCAGTTACCTGAGAGAAGCATGTGTATTTCTTGACACAGCACAGTACGATACAGTACTAGCCTAACTAGAAACACTGAGTTAACTACAGTCCGAACAATCTGTATAGTCCATCCAAAGAGAAAACTAAATTTGTCTTACATGAACAGTCTCCAGCCGCAAGACACAGCTCACAGGACTGAATAGTGGAGGTTGAACCAAGAATATAACTCCAGGGGCTTGTCAGCTCACAGGACTGAATAGTGGAGGTTGAACCTGGCATATAACTCCAGGGGCTTGTCAGCTCACAGGACTGAATAGTGGAGGTTGAACCTGGCATATAACTCCAGGGGCTTGTCAGCTCATAGGACTGAATAGTGGAGGTTGAACCTGGCATATAACTCCAGGGGCTTGTCAGCATAGGACTGAATAGTGGAGGTTGAACCTGGCATATAACTCCAGGGGCTTGTCAGCTCACAGGACTGAATAGTGGAGGTTGAACCTGGCATATAACTCCAGGGGCTTGTCAGCTCATAGGACTGAATAGTGGAGGTTGAACCTGGCATATAACTCCAGGGGCTTGTCAGCATAGGACTGAATAGTGGAGGTTGAACCTGGCATATAACTCCAGGGGCTTGTCAGCTCATAGGACTGAATAGTGGAGGTTGAACCTGGCATATAACTCCAGGGGCTTGTCAGCTCATAGGACTGAATAGTGGAGGTTGAACCTGGCATATAACTCCAGGGGCTTGTCAGCTCACAGGACTGAATAGTGGAGGTTGAACCTGGCATATAACTCCAGGGGCTTGTCAGCTCACAGGACTGAATAGTGGAGGTTGAACCTGGCATATAACTCCAGGGGCTTGTCAGCTCATAGGACTGAATAGTGGAGGTTGAACCTGGAATATAACTCCAGGGGCTTGTCAGCTCACAGGACTGAATAGTGGAGGTTGAACCTGGCATATAACTCCAGGGGCTTGTCAGCATAGGACTGAATAGTGGAGGTTGAACCTGGCATATAACTCCAGGGGCTTGTCAGCTCACAGGACTGAATAGTGGAGGTTGAACCTGGCATATAACTCCAGGGGCTTGTCAGCATAGGACTGAATAGTGGAGGTTGAACCTGGCATATAACTCCAGGGGCTTGTCAGCATAGGACTGAATAGTGGAGGTTGAACCTGGCATATAACTCCAGGGGCTTGTCAGCATAGGACTGAATAGTGGAGGTTGAACCTGGCATATAACTCCAGGGGCTTGTCAGCTCACATATCAGTGTTGTTTCCAGCACTTTACACCTGTTCTAACCATTACTCTGCCAGGTTTGACCCACTGAGATAAAACTTTGTAACAGATTGACAATTTGGCACCAAGAGTTACACGATGATACCAGAGAAAGTTGACTTTCAACAACAAGCGCTAACGGCTAACGCCCTGTATGTTTGGAAGCAGAGGGCTACCAGCTAGCCATTTGATTTTGGCTGCCTAGCAACAGACAGAGGGACGCTCAGTCGATCACACCAGTCTAGCACCAGAGGGTCTGTCTACAGAGCCTGCCACAGCACTCGCTAGCTAACGTCTCCTCCCAGACAGAGAGCACCAGAACACATCAAGATACAGACTGGGATTAGCTATGAAGTGCTATGTAGGGGCTATGAAGGGCTATTAAGGTCTTACGACAGCCTACGGCAGGCTCTTAGCACAGCCTAACTGTCTTCGCATAACTACAAAAGTCTTCCATTATAGTCTATGCTCTAAATGTCTATTTGTCCTAGTGCTGTAGCACTACCAGTGGAATGCTAAATGCAGGCTAGATGGTCAGATCGCGACGGTCAATTAGTGGCTGTAGACAACGTGTCCCGTGTGGCTCACCTGGTGGAGCATTAGGCTTGCAACGCCAGGGTTGTGGGTTCGATTCCTACAGGGGACCAGTAAGAACAAGTATGCACTCACAACTCTAAGTCGCTCTGGAAAAGAATGTCTACTAAATGACTAAAATATAAAATGTCAACACAGATGAACGTATAGAGTTGCGTTCAATTGTGAAACGTTAGCAACAGACAGAACCAGTCGCTAACAGTGACGAGATGTCACAAACATAGCCAACGGGTCAGTTAGCAAACATAGGTTAACACTAGTAAATGCTAGTACAGCAGGTTTAACCCTCGCCCTGCCAGATGTTAGTGCACAGAATAAACACAGTGTAGGTCAGACGAGTGCTGAGTATAGCGCCCTCTACCTGAAGAGATGTCCTGATTCTCCTACACACAGATAGAAAACACACACAAGTAGAGAAAGTCACCACTACACTAACACATAAACAACACACAGTTGATGATACCAGTTAAGACTACACAGTTCCACAGCTGTACAAAGTGAATGATATGTCCACATACAGTATCAGTAGAATCATCTGATTATAATCCAGATTGGTCATTTCTGACATCGGCTTGGTATACCACCTGTCCCGGTCAGGACACTAGTTAATATGGCAAAGATGGCACAGCACAAGCTAAAGAGAGAGAACGAGAGATATACCTCATGGCAAACCAGTAAGAACACTGCATCAAATTAATTCTAGACAGAGCCTACATTTACATAAATAGGTTAGAGGTTCTAGTCTGGACTGTTTCTCCTGGTTATCACCACCCCACCAGTAGTCTGGACTGTTTCTCCTGGTTATCACCACCCCACCAGTTGTCTGGACTGTTTCTCCTGGTTATCACCACCCCACCAGTAGTCTGGACTGTTTCTCCTGGTTATCACCACCCCACCAGTTGTCTGGACTGTTTCTCCTGGTTCTCACTACCCCACCAGTAGTCTGGACAGTTTCTCCTGGTTATCACCACCCCACCAGTAGTCTGGACTGTTTCTCCTGGTTATCACCACCCCACCAGTAGTCTGGACTGTTTCTCCTGGTTATCACCACCCCACCAGTTGTCTGGACTGTTTCTCCTGGTTCTCACTACCCCACCAGTAGTCTGGACAGTTTCTCCTGGTTATCACCACCCCACCAGTAGTCTGGACTGTTTCTCCTGGTTATCACCACCCCACCAGTAGTCTGGACTGTTTCTCCTGGTTATCACCACCCCACCAGTAGTCTGGACTGTTTCTCCTGGTTATCACCACCCCACCAGTAGTCTGGACTGTTTCTCCTGGTTATCACCACCCCACCAGTTGTCTGGACTGCACCAGCACCAGTGTTTGAAAAAAAGAGAAAAAGAGTCAAAAGAACTTTACATCTCAGTCTGTCTCCGACTGAGGCGGATGCAAGTTGCCGTGGCAACAAACATTAAAAGAGAAGCCTGCTCAGGATCTATATTGAGAAATCCTGACAGCGGCAGAAACATCTCAGACAAAGAGATAACAGACTGCTTCCACAAATCAGAGCCCAGGAGCAGCTAAGCAGAGCTGAGACATTACGGTCTTTAACATCTAACTATAGAAACTATAGCCGGTCGGCCAGCCAGAGACTCCTGGAGGGATCAATACCACTCAGGAAATGATCAAAGTTTGGCCCACGTCGCACCGGCCATAAAACCAAATCAATGTTGACATCCCAACCTGTCTGATTCCAGAATCTGGCTAGGACACATGGATTAACACAACATATATTGCTTCAGAGGATGAAATACTTTCATATATGATAGTCAATATTAATATCAATAAACTTTACTAAATCACAATAGCTAACGCTTTAGAAAAGAATTGCATAACAACAACCTGAATGTTTTCCTGTACAGTCCTAACTGTTAGGTAAGTAATGACAAAGGTGGTGATTGTATAATAATCTGCAGAGCAGGAATTTTTCCACCTATAATTGTTTTGAGTTGTGAATAAATTCTTGAGAACTCTTCCTTTGCTTCAAGAGTGAATGAAAAATGTAAAACAATTGTTCCTTATTTTGGGTTAGACAGAGTAGAGGTGATTATCTGTAGCATGGTATTAACAGAGCTCCATATTCATGTTTAAAACACCCTCGCTCTCTCCTCTCTTCCACTCGTTTACATCACTAAGTCATTGCCAGATCTCATATCCTCTCCATCTATCCTCTCCTCAGCTTGTCCTCCTCCTCTCTTCTCCGTCTCAGCAGAATGTGAAACAGCAGAACGGCAGGGCTGAACAATGGCACTCCTTCATTGTCTTCCTCTCCTCCTCTTGCTTCGCTCTCTCATTCCCCTTTGCTTTCCTTCCAGCTCTGTCTGAGTGAGAGACGAGCCCGCTGTCTATCCTCTCCTTCTCCCTCTCTGTCTATCTGTCTGGGTGATGCCGCCTCTCTCTCTCCCTCTCTCACGTGCTGCTGCTTTTTTCCTGTCTCATCCGCTCACCCCTCCTTCCCTTTCCCTCTCTCGTTCCATTTCCCTCCCTCCCTTTCCCCTTCCATTTCACCCCCTCCCTCATTCCACCCCACCCCCTTTCCCTCCCTCCCTCCTTCCCTTTCTCGTTACATTTCCCTCCCCTTCCCCTCTCTCGTTCCATTTCCCCCCTTCCTTTTCCCTCTCTAGTTCCATTTCCCCCCTTCCCTTTCCCCCCCTTCCCTTTCCCTCCCCTCCTTCCCATTCCCCTCCCTCCTTTCCTTTCCCTCCCCTCTCTCGTTCCATTACCCTCGTTCCATTTCCCCTCCATTTCCCTCCCTCCCTCGTTCCATTTCCCTCCTTCCCCTCCCTCGTTCCATTTCCCCCTTCCCCTCTCTCGTTCCATTTCCCCTCTCTCGTTCCATTTCCCCTCTTCCCCTCTCTCGTTCCATTTCCCTCTCTCGTTCCATTTCCCCTCTTCCCCTCTCTCGTTCCATTTCCCCTCTCTCGTTCCATTTCCCCTCTCTCGTTCCATTTCCCCTCTCTCGTTCCATTTCCCCTCTCTCGTTCCATTTCCCCTCTTCCCTCTCTCGTTCCATTTCCCCCTCTTCCCTCTCTCGTTCCATTTCCCCTCTTCCCCTCTCTCGTTCCATTTCCCCTCTCTCGTTCCATTTCCCCTCTCTCGTTCCATTTCCCCTCTCTCGTTCCATTTCCCTCTCTCGTTCCATTTCCCCTCTCTCGTTCCATTTCCCCTCTCTCGTTCCATTTCCCCTCTCTCGTTCCATTTCCCCTCTCTCGTTCCTCTCTCGTTCCATTTCCCCCCTCTCGTTCCTCTCTCGTTCCATTTCCCCCCTCTCCCACTTTGCAGTCTAAACCATTTAACAGTACATACACGTGTGTGCACTGAGCGTTGCTCTCTCCCTTTCTCACTAACACACACACACACGGGGAAGGACAAAGGAATGGATGGAGGAGGGGAAGGCGAGAGGGATGGAGATAGTAGAGCGCACATGGGCTGTTTCCCCTCTAAAAGGCTCCTCCCCCCTTTTCCTGTTTGGTAACCTGAGAACCAGAGGGAGAGATGGATTGAACTGATATGGAGGGAAAGAGAAAAAAGGAGGGAAACAGACAGAGGAAAAGAGGGAGAGGAGAGTCTCTCTCTCGACAGACCACACAGACCAGACCACACATGCAGGCTGATTTGAGGGCATTGTGAATAACCTTGGTAGCCTAGTGGTTAGAGCGTTGAACTAGTAACCTGAAGGTTGTGAGTTCAAACCCCCGAGCTGACAAGGTACAAATATGTCGTTCTGCCCCTGAACAGGCAGTTAACCCACTGTTCCCAGGCAGTCATTGAAAATAAGAATGTGTTCTTAACTGCCTAGTTAAATAAAGGTAAAAATTAAAATTAAATATGGCCAAATATGGACATTTAACCTGGCAATGCCAAGCAGCTACTGTACCATGAGTTCACCGCTGGTAAAGAACAGGTTATTATCTCACTGTCCTGTTTGTAACAACAGAAACAATACACTTGATGTGGCAGTCAAGATTCATATTCTTCAAGTCTTAGAAAGAAAAGAGAAAACCAAAGTGATCAGTGGACCAAGTGAGAACTTCCAGTGATGAGAACCGAGATTCAGACAGAAACACAGAGGATCTAGAACTGCAGAACCGCTAGAGACACAGAATCAGGGAGAGAACCTCAGAACCCACGTCAACACCTCAGCGTTGCCCACAGAGAGAGTGATTGTTGAACACACACACACAGTGTGATGACACCGTTCACCATACAGATCACAGCGGTATACAGAGTGATTGTTGAACGCACACACAGTGTGATGACACCGTTCACCATACAGATCACAGTGGTATACAGTGTGATTGTTGAATACACACACACAGTGTGATGACACCGTTCACCATACAGATCACAGCGGTATACAGTGATTGTTGAACGCACACACAGTGTGATGACACCGTTCACCATACAGATCACAGCGGTATACAGTGATCGTTGAACGCACACACACACAGTGTGATGACACCGTTCACCATACAGATCACAGCGGTATACAGTGATTGTTGAATGCACACACAGTGTGATGACACCGTTCACCATACAGATCACAGCGGTATACAGTGATTGTTGAACGCACACACAGTGTGATGACACCGTTCACCATACAGATCACAGCGGTATACAGTGATCGTTGAACGCACACACACACAGTGTGATGACACCGTTCACCATACAGATCACAGCGGTATACAGAGTGATTGTTGAACGCACACACACACAGTGTGATGACACCGTTCACCATACAGATCACAGCGGTATACAGAGTGATTGTTGAACGCACACACAGTGTGATGACACCGTTCACCATACAGATCACAGCGGTATACAGTGATTGTTGAACGCACACACAGTGTGATGACACCGTTCACCATACAGATCACAGCGGTATACAGTGATTGTTGAACACACAGTGTGATGACACACACAGTGTGATGACACCGTTCACCATACAGATCACAGCGGTATACAGTGATTGTTGAACGCACACACAGTGTGATGACACCGTTCACCATACAGATCACAGCGGTATACAGTGATTGTTGAACGCACACACAGTGTGATGACACCGTTCACCATACAGATCACAGCGGTATACAGAGTGATTGTTGAACACACACACACACTGTGATGACACCATTCACCATACAGATCACAGTGGTATACAGAGTGATTGTTGAACGCACACACAGTGTGATGACACCGTTCACCATACAGATCACAGCGGTATACAGTGATTGTTGAACGCACACACAGTGTGATGACACCGTTCACCATACAGATCACAGCGGTATACAGTGATTGTTGAACACACACACACACAGTGCGATGACACCGTTCACCATACAGATCACAGCGGTATACAGTGATTGTTGAACGCACACACAGTGTGATGACACCGTTCACCATACAGATCACAGCGGTATACAGTGATTGTTGAACACACACACACACAGTGCGATGACACCGTTCACCATACAGATCACAGCGGTATACAGAGTGATTGTTGAACGCACACACACACACAGTGCGATGACACCGTTCACCATACAGATCACAGCGGTATACAGAGTGATTGTTGAACACACACACAGTGTGATGACACCGTTCACCATACAGATCACAGCGGTATACAGTGATTGTTGTGCTTGTTGAACACATACCCAGCAACCCCACACCAGGCCCTGCACCAGCGTAACACACACACACACACACAGTGTGATGACACCGTTCACCATACAGATCACAGCGGTATACAGAGTGATTGTTGAACGCACACACAGTGTGATGACACCGTTCACCATACAGATCACAGCGGTATACAGTGATTGTTGAACGCACACACAGTGTGATGACACCATTCACCATACAGATCACAGCGGTATACAGAGTGATTGTTGAACGCACACACAGTGTGATGACACCGTTCACCATACAGATCACAGCGGTATACAGAGTGATTGTTGAACGCACACACACAGTGTGATGACACCGTTCACCATACAGATCACAGCGGTATACAGTGATTGTTGTGCTTGTTGAACACATACCCAGCAACCCCACACCAGGCCCTGCACCAGCGTAACACACACACACACACACACACACACACACACACACACACACACACCTCTAAATGGCTTAGACAGACAAACAATGTCCTTTACAGCAGGGAGATACTGACAGTGGGAGGCGCAACCAGCAACCCATATGCCTGTGTGTGTGTGTGTGTGTGTCTCTCAAGTTCTTACCACGTATTCCATGGGACAACACTGACTGCCTGTGAGTGTCTGTAACCCTAAAAACACCAAAGCGCACATCAGCACACGGTACACGCACTCTTAGCCAATCACTGAGCGTTGTACATGTAGCGAATCATAGTTCTCCTAAATGATCCCCTCACAAACACTTGGCTTGGAGCATGCATTGCTCCCAGGATCAGCTGTGGAGAGAGTCATGTGACCTCCTTGCTCAGGTGAGCGCAAAAGGTATACACACACACACACACACACACACGTTAGGCAAGCTGTTTTTGTATCATACCAAAGACGGTGTGTGTGTGTATTGAGCATGTTCAGACACACATTGTGGAATGAAAGGAATTACTTACAGGGACTAGTCAAATAAATCCAGACAACAGCTTTCCTTTCCAAATATGTGTACACACACGCACAACATATAACCGGTCAGGTGTTGTGAATGTGACAGAACAGGTCCAGAAATAGTCAGGTTATAGAGGGTATATCACTGTGATTTGGGGGTGATATGGACATTAGATTAGCCAGGCTTTCAGCATTCAGCAGGCCCAACCAGCTGACCAGACCAGTTAACAGTTCTACATGAGGGAAACAGATAGTTTCAGGTTGTTTGCTCCTCTCTCCCTCTTTTTCGCTCTCCCTTCCTCTCTCCTCGTTTTATTCTCACGCTGTCCCTATCCTCGTTTTATTCTCACGCTGTCCCTATCCTCGTTTTATTCTCACGCTGTCCCTATCCTCGTTTTATTCTCACGCTGTCCCTATCCTCGTTTTATTCTCACGCTGTCCCTATCCTCGTTTTATTCTCTCTATCCACTCTCCTTCCTTCACTTACTCTTGTCTGTTTCCCTTGTCTGCTCTGTCTCGCATTGATTTTCTTTTCCTCTCAGGTTCTCCAAGTCTGTCCCTTCCTCTATCCTTCAATACCAAATACTGTAAAACTTCAATTAATATCCCAGGTGTTTATTTGCTTTAATCACTGAACACAACCGGCGCTTATTAGAGACAGGCCTTTATTTCAGCCAGGCGTCTATTTCCTTAACGCACACAGCTCTTGCTCAATAAAATGTTGAAAAGACTACCACACTGTTTGTGACTAGTATAAACATTGTAATAACAAATCCATCACAGATCAGACATGCAAAGACTAGGCTGCCCATCATACACCCCCGATTTCACGTTTCAGCACCATTGTCTCACTCGTTGCACCTCTTGTATCCACCGTAGTTGAGCCGACCATGTCAAACCACAATGCTGTCTCATCCATGACTCGCCTTTATCTTCTTTTGAACAATCTTTACTGTACTCACTGAAGTTCACTCGTAAACAATTACATTTAGAAACGGCATTTATTTGAAACAGGTGTTTATTTGCTGGAATGTGTGCCGCTGCCTGGCTATTAAAAAAGGACAGGCAGTCTGAAGGTAAAGTTTTTTTTATTGCCTACTAACATACTTAGCTATTCTCAGATACTCAAACACACACACATTCCCATTCTGCCTGCCTCCTGTCCTGACCACACCGGGTTCCACTCCTATCAGCTAAAAACAAGAAGAAGTGGCTCCAGTGGGCACGCGGTCACCAACACTGGACAGTTGAGGAGTGGAAACATCCCCTGGAACATAACAGCCAGTTCAGTTTATTGTTGTGGCCGGGTCAGTCCACAGACCTCAACCCAATAGAACATATTTAGGAGGAGATGGAACGGGCTGTTCACAGCATGCATGTACCACTGTCCAATCTGCAGCAACTGCATGAGCCCATGACGCCAACATGGACCAACATCCCTGTGGAACGTTTTCGACACCTTGTAGTATGTCACAAAGAATTCAGGCTGTTCTGGAGGCAAAGGGGGTCTGACCCAGTACTATTTTAATTTTTATTTCACCTTTATTTAACCAGGTAGGCTAGTTGAGAACAACTTCTCATTTGCAACTGCGACCTGGCCAAGATAAAGCATAGCAGTGTGAACAGACAACACAGAGTTACACATGGAGTAAACAATTAACAAGTCAATAACACAGTAGGAAAAAAAAGAGTCTATATACATTGTGTGCAAAAGGCATGAGGAGGTAGGCGAATAATTTCAATTTTGCAGATTAACACCGGAGTGATAAATGATCAGATGGTCATGTACAGGTAGAGATATTGGTGTGCAAAAGAGCAGAAAAGTAAATAAATAAAAACAGTATGGGGATGAGGTAGGTAAAAATGGGTGGGCTATTTACCGATAGACTATGTACAGCTGCAGCGATCGGTTAGCTGCTCAGATAGCAGATGTTTGAAGTTGGTGAGGGAGATAAAAGTCTCCAACTTCAGCGATTTTTGCAATTCGTTCCAGTCACAGGCAGCAGAGAACTGGAACGAAAGGTGGCCAAATGAGGTGTTGGCTTTAGGGATGATCAGAGATCCACCTGCTGGAGCGCGTGCTACGGGTGGGTGTTGCCATCGTGACCAGTGAACTGAGATAAGGCGGAGCTTTACCTAGCATGGACTTGTAGATGACCTGGAGCCAGTGGGTCTGGTGACGAATATGTAGCGAGGGCCAGCCGACTAGAGCATACAGGTCGCAGTGGTGGGTGGTATAAAGTGCTTTAGTGACAAAACGGATGGCACTGTGATAAACTGCATCCAGTTTGCTGAGTAGAGTGTTGGAAGCTATTTTGTAGATGACATCGCCGAAGTCGAGGATCGGTAGGATAGTCCGTTTTACTAGGGTAAGTTTGGTAAGTTTGAAGGAGGCTTTGTTGCGGAATAGAAAGCCGACTCTAGATTTGATTTTCGATTGGAGATGTTTGATATGAGTCTGGAAGGAGAGTTTACAGTCTAGCCAGACACCTAGGTACTTATAGATGTCCACATATTCAAGGTCGGAACGGGTGCAGGCAGCGAACGGTTGAAAAGCATGCATTTGGTTTTACTAGCGTTTAAGAGCTGTTGGAGGCCACGGAAGGAGTGTTGTATGGCATTGAAGCTCGTTTGGAGGTTAGATAGCACAGTGTCCAAGGACGGGCCGGAAGTATATAGAATGGTGTCGTCTGCGTAGAGGAGGATCAGGGAATCGCCCGCAGCAAGAGCAACATCATTGATATATACAGAGAAAAGAGTCGGCCCGAGAATTGAACCCTGTGGCACCCCCATAGAGACTGCCAGAGGACCGGACAGCATGCCCTCCGATTTGACACAACGAACTCTGTCTGCAAAGTAGTTGGTGAACCAGGCACGGCATTCATCAGAAAAACCGAGGCTACTGAGTCTGCCGATAAGAATATGGTGATTGACAGAGTCGAAAGCCTTGGCAAGGTCGATGAAGACGGCTGGACAGTACTGTCTTTTATCGATGGCAGTTATGATATCGTTTAGTACCTTGAGCGTGGCTGAGGTGCACCCGTGACCGGCTCGGAAACCAGACTGCACAGCGGAGAAGGTACTGTGGGATTCGAGATGGTCAGTGACCTGTTGTTTGTTGACTTGGCTTTCGAAGACCTTAGATAGGCAGGGCAGGATGGATATAGGTCTGTAACAGTTTGGGTCCAGGGTGTCTCCCCCTTTGAAGAGGGGGATGACTGCGGCAGCTTTCCAATCCTTGGGGATCTCAGACGATATGAAAGAGAGGTTCAACAGGCTGGTAATAGGGGTTGCGACAATGGCGGCGGATAGTTTCAGAAATAGAGGGTCCAGATTGTCAAGCCCAGCTGATTTGTACGGGTCCAGGTTTTGCAGCTCTTTCAGAACATCTGCTATCTGGATTTGGGTAAAGGAGAACCTGGAGAGGCTTGGGCGAGTAGCTGCGGAGCTGTTGGCCGAGGTTGGAGTAGCCAGGCGGAAGGCATGGCCAGCCGTTGAGAAATGCTTGTTGAAGTTTTCGATAATCATGGATTTATCGGTGGTGACCGTGTTACCTAGCCTCAGTGCAGTGGGCAGCTGGGAGGAGGTCCTCTTGTTCTCCATGGACTTCACAGTGTCCCAGAACTTTTTGGAGTTGGAGCTACAGGATGCAAATTTCTGCCTGAAGAAGCTGGCCTTAGCTTTCCTGATTGAATGCGTGTATTGGTTCCTGACTTCCCTGAACAGTTGCATATCGCGGGGACTATTCGATGCCATTGCAGTCCGCCACAGGATGTTTTTGTGCTGGTCGAGGGCAGTCAGGTCTGGAGTGAACCAAGGGCTATATCTGTTCTTAGTTCTGCATTTTTTGAATGGAGCATGCTTATCGAAAATGGTGAGGAAGTTACTTTTAAAGAATGACCAGGCATCCTCAACTAGATGGGTGTACCTAATAATCTGTCTGCTGAGTGTTTTAACCTGGGTGTAAAAATGTATATACAGTACCAGTTAAAAGTTTGGACACTCCTACTCATTATTTTCTTTATTTGTACTATTTTCTACATTGTAGAATAATGGTGTTATTTCATAGTTTTGATGTTTTCACTAAGAGTGTGCAAAGCTGTCATATATAAACCAATGATTCTCAGGGCAGTGACTGCTAGACTTGACTGAATAACAAGATATCTCCCATCAGTCTCTCTCCATCTCTTCTCCCCATGTCCCTCTCCCTTCTGTGTTGCTGCTTTGATGAATGTTAACCAATTCTACAGGGCCCCATAAATGCTGTACACACAAACGCACGCGCACACACCTCACTGTCCAGAACCACACGCCTTAACGGAGACCAATACTTTACAACACACAGGACAGGTCTGTCCTGTCCAAATCTATACAGACTCGCTCTGACTCATAGCCTACCCTACACAACTCATGGCCCAAATAAATTGGATAATTCAAGACAACAGCACAAAGACTGAAGAAACTCAGAGTCGTATCACTTTATTCACAAACATACTGGTATGGTAGACAGAGAACTCCTGACTACAGGCTCAGCCAGCCAGGGGAACTATTAGTGTGTAACACTACACAGACTGCACACCATAGGGAACTCCGAGTGTAACACTTTACAGAGAAACAATAAGTAATCCCTGGAAACTGCAGCCTCTGGGCCAGAGCCGGATGTAAGACTGAAACAGTTCCCTTTTAACCTCACAAACCTCCCACACAGAGGGCACACCACACAGGCCCAATGCCATGAACCTAGGATGGCAGAAAACAGGATTAGGCACAGAGATGTCATAAAGGAGACCAGGAAGTATGGGAGCTAACCATTCTATTCATTTCATTCGCTTCCATTCAGTGGACAGGAGTTCCATTTGTTCCCTGTTCATATGTACTCCTGTTAATAACATCAGACATTAGGAATGTCCCTCTCTAAATGTGCTGATCAAATGTGACCGACAGGACTGGCAGGAAGCACCAGTATATTATTGGCCTGAGTATGAAGCATGTGCAACCCTGATAAAGCTCCCTGTTTTGTATCATAAAAAAATCTATGAATAGTGGTATCATAATGATTGGGACTTGATTATTATATATGCCATTTAGAAGACACTTTTATGCAAAGCGACTTACAGTTATTAAGTGCATCAAGTAAATACTAGTAGGCCTTTAGTTTAAATGAATCTATATGGGAGTGAATCTGTCTGCAGCTCAGCATGTAGTCTTAAGAGTCTATGTGAAGTGAGTAGGAGGCAGACCAGGGCTGCAGGGCAGGAAGTGGAGCTCAGGCCTCACCATCTCTTCCGCTACGTTGTAAGAGATGGACAACCACACACTGAGACACAGATAACTGCTCCTACAGTGTTTCCACACACGCTGAAAACTATTTGGGTCCACAATTAAGTGTTACAGTGAAGGACCCAAATAAGTCAAAGGTCATACATATGAATGTTCTTAAAACCATGGAAACAAAACCTCTTCTTGATGCAGATAAGCTGCTGCTCACAACAGCTGAAACAGTATCTTGCCAGCTAAAACAGAGCAGTATCTAGCCAGCTGCTTGGCTTTTTTCTCTGGCAGGGTGCTACATGTCAGACATAGCCTCATATTGATACACAAACTGACGCTGAGTGAAATCCAAGACTGTTGCCAATTGCAACTAAGGGCTGGCACACGTGTGCACACATGTATATGTGCACACGCTCGCACACACTTATTTTTGAGCAGAGATACACACACCGGTCTGCCAAATCAAAAGGGAGTTAACGAAAGGTGTCACCCAGCCAAGCTTATCACACAGACAGGACTGATTGGTTCTGCTTTTGATTGATAGGGTCTGCATTAGATTAGGCAGACCTTGTTTGATTGAGAGGGTTTGAGGTGAATTGTGAAGCTCTGTGTCAAACAGGATGTATTTGATTGACAGATAGATTAATAGATTAGTTGGTAGTGTGTGTGCGCATGTACATTTCTAACTCTGACATTTCAGTCTCTCAGAGTTTATTATCCCCATGCAGCAGTCAGTCAAGCCTTCCTCCTCTTCATCACCATCAGAGAGATAACCCACTGACAGTGAGTTTAAGGAGTGTGGGAGAGTGTGATATGGGAGCTGGGCTTATTATGAAGCAGTCCATTCAGACACATAAGCCTACCTCTATCCACTCCATCCCTGACTCCTGTCTGTCTGGGGTGTCTCCAAACCATCAGAGTGGTATACTATGATTAAACTTAGATTTACTCAGTCTTTTCTAAAGCTAGCCAGCTTTAGTCACATTCCAGCTCAGGCTTCATCCGTACTACAACAGTGGATATTGCTTATATGCCTGCTGCTAACTCTAGCAGGCTTGTAACTGTGCATGCATGTCACACGTGTCTGGTGGAACACCAAACTTTTCATTGAGACAAGGCTGAAACATCCATCCATGGGCGAGTCAGTGCCATGTTTTAATTTGTGCAAAATGAAAAGAGTTATGCTGCACATTCAGCAGGCTGTGGTGTAAAATAGGCTCGTTGAAGGGCCGTCTTTATTTTATTATAGTTAATACCTTCTTTAGTGTGCTTATCAATACACGAGCACCTTTCCCCCACTCCTATCGATATAAGAATTGTATTAAGTTATACACACGTTTTACTTGATTTTATTGGTCTTTAACTTGTGACACTTCATTCAGGATACATGGAGTTAACCCTGAGTAAGCCTGCCCAGGTGCAGGTTAGTTCTGGATTTGTTACCATAGAAATGTACCTGGCTAAAAGGTGAGCTGTCGTGGTACCAGTTATCCCAAGTTGAACTCAGAGTTAACCAAAATGACCTCGCTAACTCCTCAAACCACATACGTAGTATAGGGCTCAGGAACAGGCCAGCTGTCAAACAACAGTAGTCCCATCACAGACTGAGGTGTAGGTAACCATAACAACTGTGTGTGTTTATGTTTCTGGCCACACCAATACAGCCCGAATCATAGGCTTATGAAGGGCCCAGCATCACAGCTTGTTGTTGAATGTTCTGTATGACACATATCCAACTACAGAGCACTGTTTTAGTCAGGGCTTGTTACAGATGATTGAAATGATCGTTGTTGTCTGAAACATATAGTTACACTTCCATGACAATATAGAACCTAGACCTATTGAAACATTAAATCATCTCCATGAGAATGCCACCTTGACAATATGCTAAAGATCTATATTGCACATCACAGAAATGTGAACTTCTGATTAGGTCGCTGAAATAGAATGGGAGCATTTACAGAAAGCCAAACCCAGCCTGTTTAGTCAGACTTTAGATTCAGTTTCTCTAAACCTGTGTGGTAACACTGGGATTCATTTAGTAATATCCTTGCATTAACGTGTTTTTACATAGTAAGAACAGTAGCATAGTTTCCATTGCATAGTAGGAATTGTGGAGTTTACATAAGCAGAATAGTGGCCACTTCCTGTTCCACGTGTAGAAAAACAAACAAAACTCCATATTGCTATAGTAGTACGTAAACAACACGTCAATACAAACAATGCGGTTACTTTTCTTGTTACAGTATTAGTACTCATGTAAGTCTATAAAGTGTTACCAGAACAGTTTAAATGACAGAGTTGAACAACTTGTTGTGAGGAAAGTAATGATATCACAGGAACCCAGGCCTACAGAACTGACTATTTCTAGTAGCCTATGCAGCAAACCACTTTTATTTTGAAAACACCCAAAAGTGACAACACGGTTGTTTTCGACTTCTGTTGAATGGATACAATGTTTAATGTGCGGCCTAGGCTAGTTACTTTGTATCACTAGGCTATATTTCGCAATGTTTACAATAACGACATTTTTCGTAGTACGGCTATACTGAACTCAGCAGTCTTGCTAGAATAGATATCAGCAAATGATTGTTTCGCCAACATCAAACTGATGGCACAACAAAAAGTAAGGCAGCCTACAATCGGCCTATAGCAAATCATATTCATCTATCAGACAGAATGTTATTGCTTTAGTATTCGAATGTCCTAAAACGTCTCTCTACCACGTTACAACACGCAGCCCTTAAAATTCAAGCCCAAACCATGCCCAGAGAAGTGTGCTGAACTTTTGTCAGGAGAACTTACCAGCTATCTTCCTCCTTGTACCTTTTGTGCCTCTTGTTTTCTCCCAGCTGTTGTTGTCCCGTAGGCCTACCTCGAACTAAATTACACAAGTGGCTGAATGCGAAGGTTCAAAACGCCAGCTGTCGTACAGTGTGCATATGAATTTCTTTAGAAAGAGTGCTGAAACTTTTCTTCTTTAGTTTCTCTTCCTTTCCTCCCCTTTCTACTAACACAAAAAAGCCACTTCCGCGAACAAACGGTAACGTCATTTGCCACTCAGTTTGTGTGGTTCTCTGCACCTGGGCCGCGGTTGAGCGGCCTTGAAAGAAAGGGATTGCGCAAAACGATAACTTCGCACAATAACAAACCAGCCTACCGTATAACTGAGTAAACTAACATTAAACCACATTGACACAGTCTTTGTTGAATCACACATTATTATTTGCATAGTGCAACTGTAATGCCTATGTTTTAGGCTACAACATTTCTTGACCGAGGAGCACGAGAACAAACCTGAATAGCAGATCATAATGTTTATGATTGGATCACTGAGACCAAATAATGTTCAATAATAGAATAGACCCTAATTGAATAGGTAAAATATGATAAATAGCCTACAGTCTAGATATATCCATGTAGCCCAGTCATTTATGCATAGTGAATACTGTTCACTGGAGTCCTCTGCTGGTAGATACCATATTTACACGCGCACATATTAATATTTGTACTTGACAGTATTAGAAAGTCAAAAGTAAAAACATTTACATTTAGCAGACGACCCAGAGCGATTTACAGCAGTGAGTGCATATTTTAATCCTTCTTTGTATAGGTCCAACCTGGGAATCGAACCTACAACCCAAGCGCCATGCTCTACCAATTAACATTCAAAGGACAGTCATCTACATTCTACTGCCTACTTATTGTTTTTGTTATGGTTTATCACAAATCATTGTAAGAATTGTAAACTCTGTGACAGATAGGCTTAAAACACGTGTTTTTGCTTGGTCGAGGCTAATATAATAATAATAATGTTATAATCATAACATGATATTGTAGGCATACTCTGGGTGCATGTTTGTCAGGGTCTTGTCTAGAAGGGATACAGGTTGTGAAATTTGACGTCAAAAGTATGTTTTATTTTTTTTAGCTAATCCTAACTCTTTTCCTAACCTTGACCTAGTTCTCATAACCTACTGCTCACGTTATGCTAAACCTACTACGAAAAAAGTTGTATCCCTTCTAGACAAAACATGATATCAGTGGAACACTGCACACCCTGTACGTCCGCTACACAAACAAACACGTGGTAACATTTCATCCCGCCTTCTCACAGCTCATTGGCTTTCTGGATTCAGAGATTGCAATTTATTGCTCTTGATTGGCTCGCCAGAGCCGCCCAGTCTTTGAAGGACATGCAGTTTTGTCGGCTAATACATTACGAGGACGTATGCGACTTTAGGGTAAGCACTTGTCTGTTGATTACACGGGTTATCAAATACACGATTGTTGCTATCTATTGTCACAGCAGAGATAAATTATGATCTGTAGAAAGGGTATCACGCTGCCATTAAACTAATGATAATGGTTACATACAAACTCATGTGCGCGTTGCGCAGGGGGTAACTAGCTAGCTGTTAGCATATGATGTAGGCTAAATTAAGATATCTTACGCAGGCCGTTTACCTTTTGAAAGCAGTTGTCATAGTTCCGGTCTGCTTTAGGGATAGCAGCTGGATCTGGTCTGCTTAGTTCATTGACTTAATATGAACCTGAAAAATATGTGCGAGTGGGATGTCTCGCTTACTTTTCCGTATCTGGTCCAATGCAATGGTTGTGGCTGGCTTGTTCCTCGCCGAATGACCGTGGCGAGATCGCCCTTTACTTTTGTTTATTTAGCCTTTATTTAACTAGGTAAGTCAGTGAAGAACAAATTGTTATTTACAATGACTGCCTACTCCTGTGGGGACGGGGACCTGGGATTAAACAAATAAATCCAATATAAATAAAGGACAAAACACACATCACAACACTGCATAAAGAGAGACCTGTAAGACGACAACATAACAAGGCAGCAAAACATGACAACGCAGCATGGTACAGTAGCAACACAATGGTAGCAGCACAAAAATACTGTACAAACATTATTGGGCAAAGTCAACAGCACAAAGGTCAAGAAGGTAGAGACAACAATACATCATACAAAGCAGCCACAACTGTCAGTAAGAGTGTCCATGATTGAGTCTTTGAATGAAGAGATTGAGATAAAACTGTCCAGTTTGAGTGTTTGTTGCAGCTTGTTCCAGTCACCAGCTGCAGCGAACTGAAAAGAGGAGCGACCCAGGGATGTGTGTGCTTTGGGGACCTTTAACATAATGTGACTGGCAGAACAAGTGGAGAATGAGGGCTGCCACTCTAGATAGGCAGGTGGCTTATAACTACAGCAGACATGTATCTTGAACTTAGACAGCAACACATTTGAGCCACCATAACTTCAAGTTAATGCTTGGATTTCAAATAGAATAGGTAGCTAACTGGACAATAATTTATGGTGAAATCCTGTGTATGTAACACTCCTCCCCTGGTCTACCCTCCCTGCCTTATGTAAATATGATGACAAACTTATTGCTGTCCATTCTCCCATTTCTCCCTATCCTCTACTCCTCCATAACTCACCCTCCATGTCCATCTCCTTCCCTGCCTCCCTCTCTAGTTGGTTCTCTTCCCCCACTCTTTCTGTCTCAGGTCTGGATGCTGCAGGCTGTGTCCAGGCTGAGTAGAGCAGCGGTGCGTGTGAGGCGAGTGGCCGCCCAGGTCCAGGTCACCACTGTAACCATGGCCCAGAATCACCAGAGCTGCGGTACCTCCTGTCAACAGAAGGGGGGTGCTGTCACAGCAGCCATCCTCATCATCGGGGACGAGATACTCAAGGTGATACTGGAGATGGGGGCTTGGTACTGAGTGGAATATGCCTGATCTCTGACAACCTCCTCCCGAAGTCCCTATCTCTTAGGAATTAGCTAATCTAAAGAGTCTCTCTCCCTCCCTCCCTCTACCCACCCACTCTCTCTCAGGGTCACACGGTGGACACTAACAGTGCCTTCCTGTCTCGAGCGCTGAGAAAGCTGGGAGTGTGTGTCCAGCGTGTCACAGTAATCCCTGACCAGCAGGAGGTCATCTCTAAGGAGGTGGCCCTCCTGGCCCCACAGTACACACACCTGCTTACCTCTGGGGGAATAGGCCCCACCCACGACGACGTCACCTTCGAGAGTGTTGCCATGGCGTTCGAGGAGGAACTGCATGCCCACCCAGAGCTGACCCGTTTGGTGGAGGAGTTCTTTGGGGTGGTGGATAGGGAGAATGCAGCCATGAAGCTCGCCATGGTCCCCCGCTCGGCCAAGCTTAACTACGGCACTGACCCTCAGACTGGAAAGCCACTACGCTACCCACTGGTCAGTGGCTGACTACTGTTAAACAAAAATATGTTTTGGTATTTTCATTCCCATTAGTCCACTGTTGATACAGTCCCTAAATTCTTTGAATGTTAGCAGTCAAGTCAAGATATTGGACTTTCAAGAAGTAAAGCGTCACTTGCTACATCATCATGATGCAAAATGCATCATCTGACTCCTTTAACATGTAAGGGATAAACACCCACGTTCTGTACATTACCTTGGAAACAACGGACGGCAGGGTGGCAGGCGGCGCCAACTAGCTACAGCAACACAATCCCGACCTCTGCAGCCGAATAACAGCAAAGTTTATTTTGTTGCATTTGTTTGTTGCATTCGTTTATACTACATTTGCTAAAGAAAACAATACTAAGCACACATTTACCGGTAGAAAAGAAAATCCATTGATATTTTCACTCGTATAAGCAAATTCATACTCATATTTTGGTTGCTAAAGACTCGACCCAGTGGTTCATTATGATTAGTAAGATATTTATGGACGTGACCCAGTCGTTTGTTCTTTGTCCCGTTGCCATGCGCACTGCCAACATTCTTATCCCTTGCTTGCTAGCTAGCTATGGCTAACACAGTCAAACTCTTCAGCAAGATTAACAGCAAAGTAGATGTTTTCTATTGACATTCATTTGAATAAATCGATAACAATGAGCTGATAATGCCCGATTTTTGCCTGGTATAGCTAAAAAAGTTTGCTTTCTCGTCAGGACAGTCGACACTGTTCATTACGAGGAGATCGCATTGCATATCAAACACTAGGCTAGAAGCTAGCTAAATAGTTTGTTGCTATTTAGCTATAAAATACAATTGTCTGAAAACAGCTGGTCAAACTAGAAGTATGCGGCAGGATTTGACAGCATGGTGCTAATTGTCTCATGACTGCAAAAACATTTTTGGCACTCAGCAAATTTCAGGTCTGCTGAGCGCAAACTTGAATGTTGTGAAAATTCTGTGCAACTTCCAGCACACATTTACTGAGGCTGTACCTGCTTTAAGTTACAGTTTTCAGACAGTGGTCAAGTAGACTACTGTGCCTATTTGACCTACCAGAGTAGCCTACCACCAAAAACAATGGAGAAAATGCATTCCATAATATTTGTACATGGAAATAGCTGTTCCATCGTCAGCTTACAGTAGCAGCCGAATTGTGGTGCTCAATGTCGGCCTACATTCCATGAGACTTTTGAAAAAACATGCAGGGCTTGACATTAACCTGTTTATCCACTTGTCCTTCAGACGAGGTGACTGAAAATGTTGTTTGATACAAGAAACCACTTCACAAAATAAAAAGCATTATTATTCCCATACCATTATTACAGAGAAATTATGCTACAATCTGCCTATTGGCTAATTATCTTATTCAAGCCTGTCCCAAAACACACCACTGCCCCTTTTAAGAAAAAAAAAGCTCTTTACCTGACTTGCATCTCAAAGATGGCTAGACATGTACACATTTTGTGCTCATGTAGAAAACAATCACTCCCCCATTGCTGACTACAAATGATCTAATAACTCACTAACTAGCAGAGAATATGAACAAATGTGCACAAGTGGCTACATGCAGCTCACACTTTTGATCTCAAAACAAGCTCATCTCCTCACGACTGCTTATGCTGTAAACACAGTCCAGTTCAAAGTGAATGGCACAGATCCATATATGGAAAACAAAAAGGATAACGCCGCACACTGCTGCTCAGGCTCCCAGGTGATTTTATTTATGTTTCGACCCTTCATCGGGCATCCATGCCCCAGGTGGCATGAGGGACCATTATTTTTCTATAATATATATATATATATCAGCAAACTTAACATGTAAATATTTGTATGAACATAAGATTCAACAACTGAGACATAAACTGAACAAGTTCCACAGACATGTGACTAACAGAAATGGAATAATGTGTCCCTGAACAAAGGGGGGGTCAAAAGTAACAGTCAGTATCTGGTGTGGCCACCAGCTGCATTAAGTGCTGCAGTGCATCTCCTCTTGATGGACTGCACCAGATTTGCCAGTTCTTGCTGTGAGGTGTTACCCCACTCTTCCTTCAAGGCACCTGCAAGTTCCTTGACATTTCTGGGGGAATGGCCCTTGCCCTCACCCTCCGATCCAACAGGTCCCAGACGTGCTCAATGGGATTGAGATCCGGGCTCTTAGCTGGCCATGGCAGAACACTGACATTCCTGTCTTGCAGGAAATCATGCACAGCACATGGAGGGCTGTGCGGCGCCCCAAAGAAATGCCACCCCACACCATGACTGACCCACCGCCAAACCGGTCATGCTGGAGGATGTTGCAGGCAACAGAACATTCTCCACGGCATCTCCAGACTCTGTCACATGTGCTCAGTGTGAACCTGCTTTCATCTGTGAAGAGCACAGGGCGCCAGTGGCGAATTTGCCAATCTTGGTGTTCTCTGACAAATGCCAAACGTCCTGCACGGTGTTGGGCTGTAAGCACAACCCCCACCTGTGGACGTCAGGCCCTCATACACCCTCATGGAGTCTATTTCTGACCGTTTGAGCAGACACATGCACATTTGTGGCCTGCTGGAGGTCATTTTGCAGGGCTCTAGCAGTGCTCCTCCTGCTCCTTGCACAAAGGCGGAGGTAGCGGTCCTGCTGCTGGGTTGCCCTCCTACGGCCTCCTCCACGTCTCCTGATGTACTGGCCTGTCTCCTGGTAGCGCCTCCATGCTCTGGACACTACGCTGACCGACACAGCAAACCTTCTTGCCACAGCTCGCATTGATGTGCCATCCTGGATGAGCTGCACTACTTGAGCCACTTGTGTGGGTTGTAGACTCCGTCTCTTGCTACCACTAGAGTGAAAGCACCGCCAGCATTCAAAAGTGACCAAAACATCAGCCAAGAAGCATAGGAACTGAGAAGTGGTCTGTGGTCACCACCTGTAGAACCACTCCTTTATTGGCAGTGTCTTGCTAATTGCCAATAATTTCCACCTGTTGTCTATTCCATTTCCACAACAGCATGTGAAATGTATTGTCAATCAGTGTTGCTTCCTAAGTGGACAGTTTGATTTCACAGAAGTGTGATTGACTTGGAGTTACATTGTGTTTAAGTGTTCCCTATATTTTTTTGAGCAGTGTATATATATGGGCAGTACTCAGTGAAACAGTTTGGGAGCAGTGTGCAGCACTTTCCATAATTTCACCTGCGAAAAGTACCTGGATGTGCGTATGTTCTTCAGCTTTTGTACAGATCCATATATGGCAATGGTCTATTTGCATGTAGGCTACTGCTGCTCTGATTGGTTATGCCGCACCTGTCTGTGAAGAGTAAGGGCTGAACAGAATCCTTCTCCGATGCGTTCTGCCTACCAAAAAATCCCTTGCATAGTTAGTTTAGGATACTAAGTAGGTTGCTAATATTGTGGCTAATATTGTGTTGATTCGATCACAATTCCCACAGTAAAGGGAAACGTTCATAGTGTTAACTTTCCAGTTTTTCCCCCTTAGTTAAGTGAAATTCAATCTCATGCTTTTCTTTGCAGACTGATATTTCTACTGTGTCGCGCCTGTGCACACGCACAGTTTAGAGGGAACATTGGTATTGTCCAGAGAGATTCATGTTCATCACTCACCACGTTAGGTCATCAGATGCTCCAAAACATGTCTCTGCAAAAACAAATAGACGCTAGCTAGATACGTGTTTTTTTTCTCGTTGGACATGCGTTTACAATTTTCATGATTGCAAGGCGTCCCGATATCTTTTCCAACTGTCCAGTTATCTGGTTTTAATGTAATTCTAGAATGCCCTTCTAGCCAATCAGAAATGAGTATACTTCAACGCTGTAGTATAACATGATATCATGTAGAAAACCATGAACGTTCTACCTGATGGTCAGTGTCTGAAACCAGGTAAAATATATTTGAATGATAGGAGATATGAGTGCGTTGGAGCCACCGGCTTTAAGAGTCTGGAGATGCTTGTTGTCATGCTGGTCGTGGTTCTGACTCCGTCTCTGACATTCCCAGGTGAGTGTGCGTAACGTCTACATCTTCCCTGGGATCCCGTCTCTGTTGGAGAGAGCCTTCAATGGTCTGGAGCACCTGTTCGCTGGCTCAGGGACCACCTTCCACACACGAGAGGTGAGGTGACCAACCGTCTGACTCCACTACAATACAGTCGACAGGACGTTTTCAACAGACAAACGTCGCTTCACTCCTGGTCCTGGAGACCCACAGGGTGTGCAGGCTTGTGTTAAATCTGAGATGGAACACATCTGACTCAAGTTATGGACTAATCATCAAGACTTTAATGAGCTGAATCAGCTGTGTTTGTGCTGGGCTGGAACAAAGCCTGAACAGGACCACTGCTGCGATGGATGCCTACTATAATGTTATGTATTCTCCGTGTTGTAGGTGTTTGTGGATGCAGACGAGGCGTTGATCGCCCCGGTGCTGACCCGCCTGCAGGCGGGCTGGGGGAAGAAGGTGGCTCTGGGCTCCTACCCTGACTGGCTCAGTAACTACCACCGGGTCAGGCTGGTGCTGGATTCAGACATCTCTGAGGAGGTGGAGAAGGCCCGGGCTCAGCTGCTGGAGGAGATGCCCAAAGGCAGTGTGGTTCCCCTGGTCACGGACCCTGTGTCCATCGCTACTGAGGAGGTCTACACCCTGGCCAACAGCGGTGTGTGTGTGTGTGTGTGTGAGAGACCAAAGGAGGGAGGGGTGGTGGAGGGAGGGACAGGTAGAGTACCCATAAAAAATGACAGTGACAACATTTCCCATAATTCCAACTGTCTGTATGAACTCCATCTCCCATAGGCACACCACTGGGTGATAAAGTGGCAAACGCTCTGAAGACCATAGAGACTGCTCTGGATCAGTATTCGGCAGGGGAGATCTGTGTGGGCTTCAATGGAGGCAAAGACTGCACTGCTCTACTACATCTATATTACGCTGCACTGAAACGGTGAGAGGGAGAGAAGGCAATAGACAGTTTTCTGTCTACACAGAATGAAGGAATGAGACGATATGTGACTTTTAACCCATATTGTGTTTTCCTGTCTGAATTGATTGTTTACTGGGAAAATCTACCTGGTATTTATTCTCTCTCTCCCCCTCCCTCACAGGCGGTATCCGGAGGGTAAGGACAAGGTAAAGGCTCTGTACATTCGCATCGTCTCTCCCTTCCCAGAGATGGAGAGATTCCTCCAGGACACAATAAAGAGGTAAGCTATCGGTCTCTGTAGTTAGCGTTAGCATCGCTAGGTCGCTTCCTCAATCCCTATATACTGCACCTCTGTTAGCTACAGTGGGGCAAAAGTATTTAGTCAGCCACCAATTGTGCAAGCTCATCTTTTTAAGTGGGAGAACGTGCACAATTGGTGGCTGACTAAATACTTTTTTGCTCCACTGTATGTACTTTTTTTCTGTCCCCAACAGGTCTGTGTATGGTTGTAGCTTGATCTGCATTGCATCTTTTGAGTTTGAGCAAATGAGCAAAACTCTGATAATAAAATGTATTACAGTATTATTATACAGAGACTTTGGCTCACTATTTAGCAGAGCTCCATCCTGTCTCCCATAGGTATGACCTGGAGATTTTCTCAGTGGAGGGCAGTATTCGGCAGGCATTGAGTGAGGTACAGGAGAGGAGGCCGGAGCTGAGAGCTGTGTGTATGGGCACCAGGAGGAGTGACCCCTACTCACACACACTCACACCCATGTGTCTCACTGACCCTGGATGGCCAGACTACATGAGGGTCAACCCCCTGCTGGTGAGCCATGATGCTTGCAATGTTCCCTTTCTGAGGGTGTGTGTGTGATATACTTATAAATACATTTGATTTAGATTTTTTAAAATTATATAGCCCTTCTTACATCAGCTGATATCTCAAAGTGCTGTACAGAAACCCAGCCTAAAACCCCAAACAGCAAGCAATGCAGGTGTAGAAGCACGGTGGCTAGGAAGAACTCCCTAGAAAGGCCAAAACCTAGGAAGAAACCTAGAGAGGAACCAGGCTATGTGGGGTGGCCAGTCTTCTGGCTGTGCCGGGTGGAGATTATAACAGAACATGGCCAAGATGTTCAAATGTTCATAAATGACCAGCATGATCAAATAATAATAATCACAGTAGTTGTCGAGGGTGCCGCAAGTCAGCACCTCAGGAGTAAATGTCAGTTGGCTTTTCATAGCCGATCATTGAGAGCCTACAAAACACTACCGCTCCTGCTGTTTCTAGAGAGTTGAAAACAGCAGGTCTGGGACAGGTAGCACGTCCGGTGAACAGGTCAGGGCTCCATAGCCGCAGGCAGAACAATTGAAACTGGTGCAGCAGCACGGCCAGGTGGACTGGGGACAGCATGGAGTCATCATGCCAGGTAGTCCTGAGGCATGGTCCTAGGGCTCAGGTCCTCCGAGAGAGAATTAGAGAGAGCATACTTAATTTCACACAGGACACCAGATAAGACAGGAAAAGTACTCCAGATATAACAGACTGACACACAAACTTAAACGTAAACACAAACTACTGCAGCATAAATACTGGAGGCTGAGACAGGAGGGGTCAGGAGACACTGTGGCCCCATCCGATGATACCCCGGGACAGGGCCAAACAGGAAGGATATAACCCCATCCACTTTGCCAAAGCACAGCCCCCACACCACTAGAGGGATATCTTCAACCACCAACTTACCATCCTGAGACAAGGCCGAGTATAGCCCACAAAGATCTCTGCCACGGCACAACCCAAGGGGGGGCGCCAACCCAGACACGAAGATCGTGCTCTCATGCTCTCTCTTCCTCCCTCTCTTTTTCCTTCTCTCTCTCTGTCTCTCTCTCCCCCTTTCTTGGTTTCTCTCCCTCCCTCTCTCTCTGTCTGTCTCCATCAGGACTGGACGTATCATGATATCTGGTCATTCCTGAGGACTCTATATGTGCCCTACTGTATTCTATATGATAAAGGGTAAGAAGACATACACACCTTAATCAAGCATGTCCTCTGTTTCCTCTCACTGTCTACTCCACCGTCCTAGTCTCTGACTGAGTCCTCTGTCCGTCTCCTGACAGGTACACCTCATTGGGCAGCATGGACAACACCTGCCGAAACCCCGCCCTCCAAGTGGTGGATGGGAGGGGCGTGAGCCGCTATAGACCTGCCCACCACTTGGAGAATGAGGAAATGGAGCGCGACTCACGTGAATGATGTGTCTTCCTTGTTTGTAACGTCATGTCCTGATCTTTTATCCGCCCTTCCTGTTTGGGGCTCCAGATAAGAGATGCTTGTGGGGACAGACCTAGGATCAGCATATCCTCCTCAAATCCCAACCTTAACCATTAGACAAAACTGAACATACAGGCAACTTCTGAAGAGAAGAGGGGAGGAAGGAAGGAAGAGGAGAGTGAAGGAAAGAGGAAACAGATTGAGGAAAGTGGAACAGACAAAGAACCAGAGACTGATCGCAGAATGAGTGAATTTTGAAGGAAAGATGTGTGTATGTCTGAGTGGCTTAGAATCTAATGATATGGATTTACATGGTTTGTAATAAAATATAAATCTGTCAAGTTTACTTATTGATTAATTATTGGCAAGAGATTGAAGGTGCTGATGAGAAAGGGGGAGTAATTATTCTGTTGTACATTTTAACGATTTTACACGACAAGCTATGTCTTAATCTACGCTGAGCCTACAAAACATTAGGAACACCTTCCTAATATTGAGTTGCACCTCCATTTTCCCTCAGATCAGCTGCAATTCATTGGCATGGACTTTACAAGGTGTCAAGCGTTCGACAGGGATGCTGGCCATGTTGACTCCAATGCTTCCCACAGTTGTGTTAAGTTGGCTGGATGTCCTTTGAGTGGTGGACCATTATTGATACACAGGAAACTGTTGTGTGAAAAACCCAGCAGTTCTTAACACTCAAACCAGGGTGCCTGGCACGTTTAAAGGCACTTCAATATTTACTCTTGCCCATTCACCCTTTGAATGCACACATACACAATATGTCTCAAGGCTTAAAATCCTTCTTTAACCTGTCTCCTCCCCTTCATCTAAACTGATTGAAGTGGATTTAACATGTGACATCAATAAGGGATCATAGCTTTCACCTGGTCAGTCCATGTCATGGAAAGAGCAGGTGTTCTTAATGTTTTGGACACTCAGTGTATATTATAGCATATTTGTATACTGCAGTGGAGGCACGTGGGAAGTGCTATAAGATGGGTTCATTGTAATGGCTGGAATGGAATCAAACATGGAAACTACATTTTTCACCCATTACAATGAGCCGGTTTTCCTATACCTCCTCCCACCAGCCTCCACTGATATATTGTATATACTGTGCATTATTTTGAGAGGGAGTGTGAAAGAGACTAGGAACAATGAAGGGAGGGAGAAAAGTTATGAATGTGTTGGAGGCTCACCAGCAGGTCTGGCTGTTCCTCTGAGAACACGTTTTTACATTTCAATCATTTGGTAGATGCTCTAATCCAGAGCGATTTACAATTAGTACATTCATCTTAAAGTAGCTTGGTGATACACATCACAATCGTATCAAATACATTTTCTCTCAACAAAGGATCAGTAAAGTCAGTGCTAGTAGGAAAATACGTGTTTTTTGGGGGCGTCGTTTAAGATACTCTTCAAAGAGGCCCGGTTTCATGATGCGAGCTTCGACTGGAAGTTAGTGGAGTGTGCGGGGGAGCAGGGTGACATGAGAGAACCTGGGAAGGTTGAACACCAGGTGGGCTGCAGCCTTCTGGATAAGTTGCAGGGCTTTGATGGCACAAGCGGGGAGCCCAGCCAACAGCGAGTTGCAGTAGTCCAGATGGGAGAGGACAAGTGGCTGGGAGAGGACAAGTGGCTGGATTAGGACCTGCGCCGCTTCCTGTGTGAGGAAAGGTCGTACTCTACGGATGTTGTAGAGCATGAACCTGCAGGAGCCAGTTACTGCTTTGATGTTTGCAGAGAATGACAGGGTGTTGTCCAGGGTCACGCCAAGGTTCTTTGCACCCTGGGAGGGGGACACCATGGAGTTGTAAACCATGACGGAGAGGTCTTGGAGTGGGCAGGCCTTCCCTGGGAGGAGTAGCAGGTCTGTTTTGTTGCGCTTGAGGTGTTGGGATCACATCCAAGCTGAGATGTCTGCCAGGCACACAGAGATGTGTGTCGCCACCTGGGTGTCAGAAGGGGGGGAAGGAGAAGTAGTTGAGCAATAAAAGGAGAGCCCATGTGCTGATATGACGGAGCCGAGTGACTTGGTTTAAAGAGAGAGAGTAGAGGGCCTAGAACCGAGTCCCACACAAACCCCCTCTGGTGTGTATGCACTCACACAAACACACTCTGGTGTGTACACACACCCATATTTAATGAGACTACAGACTTTAGACTGAGATAACGTGTCCTATATTCGTGTCTGCGTTGTGTGCTGATCTAGAGATACCTTATCTACAGAGTAATACAGGTCATTACAACAGAGACTTTTTGTTGTCAACATTTACACGTCTTTATTATGGTTCTGGCCCAGGTGATTTGGTATGCCAATAAAAAACAGACCGTTGCGCCGCCCTAAGTCACTGCGTTGTCTTAGACCATTGAGGCGTCACAACAGCACCTAGTTTGATCCCAGGCTGTGTCACAGCTGCCGTGACCGGGAGACGAATGAGGCGGTGCACAATTGGCCCAGCGTCGTCCGGATTAGGGGAGGGTTTGGCCCAGCGTCGTCCGGATTAGGGGAGGGTTTGGCCCAGCGTCGTCCAGGTTAGGGGAGGGTTTGGCCCAGCGTCGTCCGGGTTAGGGGAGGGTTTGGCCGGCTGGGATGTCCTTGTCCCATCGCGCTCTAGCAACTCCATGTGGTGGGCCGGGTGCCTGCAAGCTGACAACGATCGCCAGTTGGACCGTGTTTCCTCAGACACGTTGGTGCGGCTGGCTTCCGGGCTAACAAGCAGTGTGTCAAGAAGCAGTGTGGCTTGACTTTCGCACCGTGTCCGTAGTGGAGTCGCAGCGATGGGTCAAGACTAACTATCAATTGGATATCAAAAAAGGGGTCAAATAAAAAACACATAGGGCTCTATTTTATCAGATCCTTTTTAGCCGACATCTGCATTGCGCTTGTTTTGGCCGTGTCGGCGGTGGAACTGCATTAGGGTGGCAGGTAGCCTAGCAGTTAAAGCATTGGAACAGTCACTGAAAGGTTGTTGGTTCAAATCCCTGAGCCGACAGAAAAATCTGTCTGTGCCCTTGAGTAAAGCGCTTTAACCTTAATTGCTCCTGTAAGTTGCTCTGGATAAGAGCATCAGCTAAAATGTAAATCCACAAGCAGCTCCTGGAATTATACCATTAATAGAAATCCCATGCAGATTTGTTGGAACACTGAGTGTGAGATATAGATTAATCTACACCTTGATTAGGATAATAGAAAACCTCATTATTCCATTTAATGATTTTTCAATTTGAGCATGACTATTTCTATATAGCCTACACTTTCTGGTTCTGAACTTCTAACGTGAGTGGGGCGGGGGTGTGGCTTCGTGACAATGATTGCAAGAGCAGCTGTTCACTGTTTTAACTGGTCCAACCCAGTTCCACCTCCAACATGCCAAAACATCAGCTATGCAGGTGTCTGCCATCGCTTGATGTGATTTCATCCATATGGGCCTTAATATATATAGTATATGGTGCAATCTAAAACGGCATAGCATTAAAAAGTCCTACAGCTACTGCAAAGTAGTCTAATCTACATTCAAATTCCACGACAAAGACTTACCCAGAGAGATCCTATTAAATTACAAGAAACCCTCAATATTCACATATAATTATAATTAGGCCTACAGTTTATACACATTTTCTGTATATCTTCCAAAATATATACAAACAGACAAATGTCTCAATGTTTGTTTTCTTGGAAAGCTGAGTGTTAGAATATGATGCATTATCCATATTGCTACATTTACAACTTGCCTAAGTCCTAGCATCAACGGATTTCAGCCAGTGGATTGATTGCATTTGTTTGTATGGAATGTTAATAATTGTAACTTTTATAGCGCTTTTCTTTTCAGAAAATGTCAAAGTGCATAAAAAGCAAACAACCAATGTAAACTTAGATGGTAGAGATGGAGATTGAATATTCCTTTGGCTTCGGATGAAAGGCTGGAATTTAAGGCAGTTTGGATTGAAAGGCGGCAGTGTTGCTTCAGGTGAAAGGCTGGGAGATGAGGCAGTTTGGATTGAAAGGCGGCAGTGTTGCTTCAGGAGAAAGGCTGGGAGATGAGGCAGTTTGGATTGGAAAGGCAGTGTGGCTTCAGGGGAGGGGGCATCGATGGTAGAGCCAGAGAGAAACAGACAGTCTGACAAACAGGCCCAGAGTGCTTCATCAGTACACCACATCTGCTTCTCTGACGTTCAGTTCCTCCATAGGACCCACTCCTCCATAGCTACTGCTCCTCCACTACCCAACATGTAGCACCCACCTAGGTGATGCCACATCTGCTTCTCTGACGGTCAGTTCCTCCATAGGACCCACTCCTCCATAGCTACTGCTCTTCCACTGCCCAACATGTAGCACCCACCTAGGTGATGCCACATCTGCTTCTCTGACGGTCAGTTCCTCCATAGGACCCACTCCTCCGTAGCTACTGCTCCTCCACTGCCCAACATGTAGCACCCACCTAGGTGATGCCACATCTGCTTCTCTGACGGTCAGTTCCTCCATAGGACCCACTCCTCCATAGCTACTGCTCCTCCACTGCCCAACATGTAGCACCCACCTAGGTGATGCCACAGCTGCTTTTTGGGAATATTATTGGCAGTTAATTAGAACAAATATTTGAATAATTTCACTTAAAATGGCTGGCTAGATAGCGACTAAACATAATGTGCAGATAATCTTCAAATTCATTGTTTTACACTACCTTCACATCACACTGGCTGGACATGGTTGACCAACTCCCTGACCAAAATGGCGTCATAAGACCATGTCCATTCTGGTATTCTAATTCCTAATTATATGGAAATATCTGTGCCATTAAGCAAAACATACAGAAGAAAGGTTTTAACTATGTCTCTCTCACACAGAACAGTTGATTCAGGATGGGACAGCATTCATTTTACAGTAGGTCTAAGATGCAGTTTCAGTGTCCAACCTCACGGGAGCGTTGTTCTCACGTTTTTCATTTAGCCCTTTGATTACAATAAATGACCCTTTCTGTTTTCAAGCGTGACTGAATCCCGGCGTATCGATTCCCCTCTCCCCGCCAGGAGATTAGTCAATGCTCCGGCAGCAGGGATCGATACAGGCCAATCTAATCAAGCGGGTCGCTTACGAGGCCTCACACAATGTTACAGCATCAATCACCTTCTCTGCTCTGTCTCACTCCCGTGTCCCCCAACTTCACTGGTCTGGGTGTTATGGCGTGATTAGATTATTATTAATAAGAGTGACAATAAGATGAGATATTACAATTATAAAGGTAATGGTGTTAGATTGTGGGACTTGATAGGAGATTGTCTGGAATATGATGTAGGTATATTTGGAGTGATTACTTTATATTGGTTAAGATGCTTGTCAATTACAAATGTAGTGTGTGTGTGAGGCAGGTGTTCAGTATGTAATTATTTCAGAGAAGCAGGTGTCCACCTCTTCCCCAAGATCTACCCCATACCCTCTCTCTCTCATCCTCCATCCTCATATCCCTCCCTTTCCTTCATGACTCCCTCTCCCCTGCTGACCGTTATTCCCTCTAGTCTTTAATGTTCAACTTTCAAAGTTTACCGTCTCATAAACAGGAGCTAGATGGTACCAATCTTTCCCATTTGTCTGGGATGGAGCCTGCAGATTTCCCATAATGCATATTGCTGAATTTATTTACACAACAGATGCCATGAAAAACAGACACAGCTTGACTTTAGACCACTGTTGATGTCAAAAAGGTGTGAAAAATCTGACAGACTTTGATTTGGTAGAGAGCTATTGCCTTAACGTCCCCAGATATAAGTGTTCTTCAGATAGTGTTCTATAGAGGAACGTCTCTAATCCAATTGCATGCTGGCTCTCTGTGTAAGAGGAGACAGAGGCAGTATGAGACAGCGATTCAACTCCCTGTCCTGAGAGATGCTGAACACTCAGGATGAATGGATTCTCAGTTGTAAGAAATCATCTGGAGAGGAGCGAGAGCTTTGAGTCTATGCAAATCACAAACTGATCAGCATGTAAAGTCGACCAACAGGAACGCAGGAAATGTGATGTTCAGTATCAAAGTGTCACATTTAAAGGGGATGAAAGTGAGAGAATAAAAAGAGGGAGAGAGAGAGAGGAAGAGAGAACTCTTTGAACCGTCTCATGTGAGGTGTGACCTGAGTGAGGGGATTTAATTTTGTCTAGCTTTGGTTTCTACACATAATGGTATTCTCATGATCTCAGGTTTGACACAGTTCTGAGTTCACTTAATAAAACCTAGACCCCTGCTTGTATTGGGGTACATGATGGAGTTTCTGAAAAGACGTTCAAACCAGACATCACAGGGTTCACTCAAAGTAAATGCAGCATGGCTTACACATTCAATACCAGTTTTCTGAAACTGATGAGAACATTTCCAGAGATTGGATTTGTGGGGTTCATGTTTTGTACTGAGAACATTAACACAGCAAAATATATCCAGAAGAGAATTGCAATATCCCTCAGATTGTCGCTATTAAAGTAAGGACGTTGCGACTCAGTGAACGGTAGGCCTAGATAAGGCTGAGAAGTATATGATTGGGCAAGAACGTCTTGACTGATTGGTCAGTTTGTGTGTAACAGTCCATTGTCCCTGTAAAGACTGAACAAACACGAGAGCTTTGTGAAGTTATAAAAATTACGTCATGGTAAAAACCACCTTCTCACTTGGTTTTGAATGCAGCATTAGACACTGATCTATACAACTAATTGAATACAAATGTCACTGAACTTGTGTTCAAAGAATGTCTTGCCATTTCTCAGTAACCAAAAATGTAATTGAAAATATCACAACACAACTTGTCTGTTAATGAATTAAACATGTTTAATAGTATATGGTATGTCTGCTCTAAATAAAGTTAAGCTATTCAAAAACCCACTGGAATGTCAAATAAAGGGAAAATGTGTATAAATTCTCCTAATAGGTTTCAGAAACTTAAGCATATACATTACTGTAATGTGGCTGTTTTTATAGACGCATACAACCTTTATTTAAAGTGACTCACCTGACTATCACCGGTCATGCAGCACGACAGGGATGACACAACATTTCCCCTGTAATTTGTAAAGGGAATCAGAAAAGGACATTTACCACTATGGTGGAAATGACAAGATTATGTTCTAATGCTGTTATTGCATCAAATGGTTGTTTTATGGAACAGAATAAGGGGGTTGTTAGAACACTCATCTCTGTGTGTTCTACTGAGGATGGGGCCTCTGGAAGATTTACCATGTCTTTGGGTGATACCCCATTCCAGAGCATGAGTTCATGTTTTTGTACTGGAGTACCAGGGGGAGATGGCTCCAGTATGGAGTTGGGGGCCAGACACTGGTCTCTACACAATGATAACTGATTTTACTGTCTGCTGTGAGTTATAAGTATATTTCATACAAATCTTAACCTTGTGACCCATTCCATACATCTGTTGTTTGTCATGTAGACTGAATGGACTTTGCTATAAAATGCTGTGGATGAAACCAGCTGGTTGATTTCTCAGTGATCACCTCCAGGGGTGGTTACCAACCAGCTCCATTACTGCACTAATTAAATACTAAAGTTTGATTGTTTTGAAGAAATCTAAAATTCTCTCCTTTTGATTACAATAATTCCACTACACCACTTAAAACACAGTAGTCCTCCATTGTCTCTGTACAGACTGAACAAACACATGAGAACTTAGTGAAGTTACCTCGAGACAATGAATCATAATGAAGACCATAACCCAGTTATCTAGTCACTAAACTTGCATGTAAAGAATGTGATTTGTCTCTGAATGTTCACACGCAATTCTCAGACTTTCCTTACCTCTGAAAACAAGTTAAAAATACAACTAAACATAAGAAGATTCACACGCCCCCCCCCCCAAAAAAAATGTTTTAAAAAAGGTACAGCAATTATATATTACACCTTGCAATGGAAAGTCACATAGAGAGACAAATGTAACCCCACAGATTGCATTTCCTTTAAAGGTTTAAGAAACATACACGTGAGATGTTTTATAAAATACAATAATGGGACTTTAATAAATAATAATGGTTTGATGACAATTGCAGTAATTCCTACTTCAACAATAACATGTAATTTGCTTGTTATCATTTGCAAAAGGTAGTGATTCAAAATCTGAATTGGAAATGGAAACTCAAATGAACTTTGTAGCTCTGTTTTACGGGTGGCATCCAATGATAGCTGCTGATGACGCATAGTTAGATGTGGATATTTGTATGGCTGCACGTAACCTTTACATAACTATTTACATAGACTCACCTGAGTTTCAGAGGTCATACAGCACGACAGAGAAGAAACACCTGAGTTTCAGAGGTTATACAGCACAGCAGAGAAGAAACACCTGAGTATCAGAGGTCATACAGCACGGCAGAGAAGAAACACCTGAGTATCAGAGGTCATACAGCACAACAGAGAAGAAACACCTGAGTTTCAGAGGTTATACAGCACAGCAGAGAAGAAACACCTGAGTATCAGAGGTTATACAGCACGACAGAGAAGAAACAAGTTTCAGAGGTCATACAGCTGACAGAGAAGAAACACCTGAGTATCAGAGGTTATACAGCACGACAGAGAAGAAACACCTGAGTATCAGAGGTCATACAGCACGACAGAGAAGAAACACCTGAGTATCAGAGGTCATACAGCACGACAGAGAAGAAACACCTGAGTATCAGAGTCATACAGCACGACAGAGAAGAAACACCTGAGTTTCAGAGGTCATACAGCACGACAGAGAAGAAACACCTGAGTATCAGAGGTCATACAGAGAAGAAACACTGAGTATCAGACAGAGAAGAAACACCTGAGTATCAGAGGTCATACAGCACGACAGAAGAAACACCTGAGTATCAGAGGTCAGCACGACAGAGAAGAAACACCTGAGTATCAGAGGTCATATCAGAGAAGAAACACCTGGTATCAGAGGTCATACAGCACGACAGAGAAGAAACACCTGAGTATCAGAGGTCATACAGCACAACAGAGAAGAAACACCTGAGTATCAGAGGTCATACAGCACGACAGAGAAGAAACACCTGAGTATCAGAGGTTATACAGCACGACAGAGAAGACACACCTGAGTATCAGAGTTCATACAGCACGGCAGAGAAGACACACCTGAGTATCAGAGGTTATACAGCACAACAGAGAAGAAACACCTGAGTATCAGAGGTCATACAGCACGACAGAGAAGAAACACCTGAGTACAGAGGTCATACAGCAGACAGAGAAGAAACACCTGAGTATCAGAGGTCATACAGTCATACAGCACGACAGAGAAGAAACACCTGAGTATCAGAGGTCATACAGCACAACAGAGAAGAAACACCTGAGTATCAGAGGTCATACAGCACGACAGAGAAGAAACACCTGAGTATCAGAGGTTATACAGCACAACAGAGAAGAAACACCTGAGTATCAGAGGTCATACAGCACGACAGAGAAGAAACACCTGAGTATCAGAGGTCATACAGCACGACAGAGAAGAAACACCTGAGTATCAGAGGTCATACAGCACAACAGAGAAGAAACACCTGAGTATCAGAGGTCATACAGCACGACAGAGAAGAAACACCTGAGTATCAGAGGTCATACAGCACAACAGAGAAGAAACACCTGAGTATCAGAGGTCATACAGCACGACAGAGAAGAAACACCTGAGTATCAGAGGTTATACAGCACGACAGAGAAGACACACCTGAGTATCAGAGTTCATACAGCACGGCAGAGAAGACACACCTGAGTATCAGAGGTATACAGCACAACAGAGAAGAAACATACAGAGGTCACAGCACGACAGAGAAGAAACACCTGAGTATCAGAGGTATCAGAGAAGAGGTATCAGAGGTCATACAGAGAAGAAACACCTGAGTATCAGAGGTCATACAGCACGACAGAGAAGAAACACCTGAGTATCAGAGGTTATACAGCACGACAGAGAAGACACACCTGAGTATCAGAGTTCATACAGCACGGCAGAGAAGACACACCTGAGTATCAGAGGTTATACAGCACAACAGAGAAGAAACACCTGAGTATCAGAGGTCATACAGCACGACAGAGAAGAAACACCTGAGTATCAGAGGTCATACAGCACAACAGAGAAGAAACACCTGGATCAGCACTATACCGGTGAGATTATTATAATTTTTTTAATGTGTTGGTGACTGTAGAACTTCACCATTACTACATTAAAATGGTTATTGGTAGCTAAGCAGAGATTTATCTTTAAGCTTTGTTTTTTAAATTATCCTCTGAAAAGAAAAGATGTGTGAATTGTGTGCTTGTTCAAATACTGCTGAATCTGTCTGAATCTTTTGGTTAGAAAGAGGAAAGTCTGATTTAAAGCAGCTTATTGTGAACTCAATATATCTTTATGTTTTAGAATTCAACCTAGAAACACCAAGAACTATGGAATTATCTACAGGAAATGGTCTCTCTATCATCACCTGGAACACTTGTGGTGTTAAACCAACAAAACGGTACCCAAATAAATTGATTGATATCGTAAACCATCTTGAGAAACAGAAGGCTGATATAATCTTTCTTCAAGAAACTCGAATTGGACCAAACTGCTATAAAGAGACTGAAAAAGTGAGATATTGGTTATTTTACTTTACAGTTTACTCTCCGAGTAGCAAAGGAGTGGCCATACTGGTGAATAAAAAACTAAAACCACACTATGAGTACATCTGCCATGATGAAGATTACGCTGGTGGCTACATTGTCCTGTTCTGTCAGATGTATGGTCAACTCTTCACTCTTGTGAATGTGTACAATCATAAAACAGACAAGAAAGTACTGGGGAGGCTGTCCCAGTATCTTCAGGAGATGAAGATTGGAACTTTAGTGATTGGAGGGGATTTCAACACAGTCTTGGACCTTGACTTTGACAAGCGTACAGCATCTGAACATAGACGGCACACATCCCTACGACCTCTCCTGCAGAGTTTCATTTCCTCACTGAACCTCCAAGACACATGGGCAAGACTACAACCAACAGAAGAAGCCTTCACTCGCTCTCAGAACACCAGCCACTCCCGGATAGATATGTTCTTCATGCAACAGGACAAAGCCCCATTTGCTCAGAGCTGTGAGATTCACACTGACTCAGGGATTTCAGATCACAACCCTGTGTCTCTGAAGATCCTCGTTCCTAAAATAGGAAGCACGTTAACAGATGTTCATGAAAAGCTGAGGAAGTTGGGCGATGGTGGACAAAAAGTCAAGAACAAATTAGATAGAAGAGCAGGAAAAATCAGTGGAGCTGAAGTCCTAGTGGCGATAAAATCCCTGGCTGACTCAACACAATCACCACCATATGAGGTGGTGACTTCAGGGTCAATTGACTATACACGATCCCCATCGAGGTCAGATGATGTCAGACAATCACCATTGAGGTTAGATGACTATAGACAATCAACAAAACATGAACCATATGATAGATGTCTAACTCCATCTCCATATAATGCAAGACTCCAAATGGAGTCAGATCACTACAGACAATCCCCATACTGGCAGTCAGATGTTTCCAAACAATCGCGGTCAGATGATTCCAGACGATCGCGGTCAGATGATTCCAGACTATCACGGTCAGATGATTCCAGACTATCACGGTCAAGATCAGATGATTCCAGACGATCACGGTCAAGATTAGATGATTTCAGACGATCACCATTAAGGTCAGATAAATACAGACAATCACCATCAAGGTCAGATTATTCCAGGCGATCACCATCAAGGTCAGATGATTCCAGAATATCACCATCAAGGTGGTCAGATGACTCCAGACAAGCAACACTATATGATTCAAGTTCAAATGACTACAGACAATCACAATCAATGTGGTCAGATGACTATAGACAATCAACAAAACATGATAGATGTCTAACACCGTCTCCACACGATACACAACGCCAGATGGAGTCAGATCATTCCAGACAATCACCATCCATGCGGTCAGATGATTCCAGGCGATCACGGTCAGATGATTCCAGACTATCACTGTCAAGATCAGATGATTCCAGACGATCACCATCAAGGTCAGATGATTCTAGGCGATCCCTTTCAAGGTCAGATGATTCCAGAAGATCACCATCAATGTTGTCAGACGACTCCAGACAATCAACACTGTACGATTCAAGATTAGATGACCCCAGACAATCACCACCATGTGAACCACATGATTCAAGATTAGATGATTCCACACACTCAACACTATATAAATCAGCATTAGATAATCTTATGGAAATAGAAAGATTAAAACACTATTACAATTAGGTACGTAGAGAAAAGAAAATAATCCCTAAAGGATTCAACAGAGAGCACAAAATATTTGCAACAGTACTTGCCAACCGTCTGCAGAAGTACTTGGAACCTTTATTAAAAGAAAGGACCAAGACACCCCTATGTCCACATTGCACTGTTACTTTGGTCATCAATGGCAAAACACAGATCAATTGGAAGTTCTTAAGCATTGCAATTAAATCAATCTCATTACAGAAATCCTTTTGAAGAAGGTGCTATCCCAGGACTTGGATATCTTGGGAAAGTTGCTTTTTAGGGTTGAACATTCCCGTGTTCATAGGAAACATCTACAACATGACTGTCCCCTCACCCCAGCCCTACTCAGCCTGAGTCTCAAATACATGGAGGACGAGATATCCAGAGTCATCCCCAATGTCACCACTAGCATCAGCTACCAAAGAAGGAGTCTTAAGATCTACATAGACACTCTGGGAGTAAAGTCTGTGCAGGACCACCTCTCCCACATCAGAGAGGAGTCTGGGATTGAAATGAAAGAAGAATGGCAGAATTAAGATGATCTGAAATTACTGTGATTTTACTGTGTTGACATATATAAGGACAAAACTTATTTGGAATATGTTAAAGCACACATTTTGCAGACTGGAAAGAGAACTGCATAGGAAATATATATTAAATTATCCTGATTGCATTTCTTCTATATGTATTAGAAGCATAGACATATACACTACCAGTCAAAAGTTTGGACACACCTACTCATTCAAGGGTTTTTCTTTATTTGTACTATTTTCTACATTATAGAATAATAGTAAAGACATCAAACCTATGAAATAACACATATGGAATCATGTAGTAACCAAATAAGTGTTAAACAAATATATATTAATATTTGAGATACTTAAGATAGCCACCCTTTGCCTTGACAGCTTTGCACACTCTTGGCATTCTCTCAACCAGCTTCATGAGGTAGTCATCTGGAATGCTTTTCAGTTAACAGGTGTGCCTTGTTAAAGTTAATTTGTGGAATTTCTTTCCTTCTTAACTTCTTAATGCGATTGAGCCAATCAGTTGTGTTGTGATAAGGTGGGGGGTATACAGAATATAGCCCTGTTTGGTAAAAGACCAAGTCCATATTATGGCAAGAACAGCTGAAATAAGCAAAGAGAAATGACAGTCCATTGTTACTATAAGACCGGTTACTTTATATATATAGGTTTTTAAGTAAAGATACCTTGAAGAGAAAATGACTCTAGTGAAAATTACCCAGTAAAATATTACTTGAGTATGGAAAATGTCAAGAACTTTGAAAGTTTCTTCAAGTGTAGTTGCAAAAACCATCAAGCGCTATGATGAAACAGGCTCTCATGAGGACCAACACAGGAATGAAGACCCAGGGTTACCTCTGCAGCAGAGGATAAGTTCATTAGAGTTAACAGCCTCAGAAATTGCAGCCCAAATAAATGCTTCAGAGGTCAAGTAACAGACATATCTCAACATCAACTGTTCAGAGGAGACAGTGTGAATCAGGCCTTCATGGTCGAATTGCTGCAAAGAAACCACTACTAAAGGACACCAATAAGAAGAAGAGACTTGCTTGGGCCAAGAAACACGAGCAATGGACATTAGACCGGTGGAAATGTGTCTTTTGGTCTGGAGTCCAAATTGGAGATTTATGGTTCCAACCGCCGTGTCTTTGTGAGACTTGGTGTGGGTGAACGGATGATCTCCGCATGTGTATTTCCCACCGTAAAGCTTGGAGGAGGTGATGTGTTGGTGTGTGGGGGTGCTTTGCTGGTGACACTGTCTGGGATTTATTTAGTATTCAAGGCACACTTAACCAGCATGGCTACCACAGCATTCTTCAGCGATACGCCATCCCATCTTGTTTGGGCTTAGTGGGACAATAATTTGTTTTTCAACAGGACAATGACCCAACACACCTCCAGACTGTGTAAGGGCTATTTGACCAAGAAGGAGAATGATGGAGTACTGCATCAGATGATCTGGCCTCCACAATCACCTGACCTAATTGAGATGGTTTGGGATGAGTCGGACCGCAGAGTGAAGGAAAACCAGCCAACAAGTGCTCAGCATATGTGGGAAGTTCTTCAAGACTGTTGGAAAAGCATTCCAGGTGAAGCTGGCTGAGAGAATGCCAAGCGTGTGCAAAGCTGTCATCAAGGCAAAGGGTGGCTATTTGAAGAATCTCAAATATAAAATATATTTGGATTTGTTCAACACTTTTTTGGTTACTACCAGTGTGAGTAAAAGTAAAGATACCTTAAGAGAAAATGACTGAAGTAAAAGTGAAAGTTACCCAGTAAAGTACTACTTGAGTAAAAGTCTAAAAGCATCTGGTTTTAAATGTACATAAGTACAGTGGTAGAAAAAGTACTCAATTGCCATACTTGAGTAAAAGTACAAAGTAAAATATATACATCATACTCCTTATATGAAGCAAACCAGATGGCTCGATTTTCATATTATTTTTAATTACGGACAGACAGGGGCACACTTCAAAACTCAGAAATAATTTACAAACAGTATTTGTGACTCGTGAGTCCGCCAGATCAGAGGCAGTAGGGATGACAAAGTGTTCTATTGATAGTTGCCATAATTCTGTCCTGCTTTAGCATTCCAAATTTAACGAGTACTTTTAGGTGTCAGGGAAAATGTATTAAATATTTAAGAGTCTTAGCCACCCTTTGCCATGATGACAGCTTTCCACACTCTTGGTATTCTCTCAACCAACTTCATGAGGTAGTCACCTGGAATGCATTTCAATGAACAGATGTGCCTTGTTAAAAGTTCATTTGTGCATTGAGCCAATCATGTGTGTTGTGACAAGGTAAGGTAAAGGTGGTATACAGAAGATAAGGTAAAAGACCAAGTCTATATTATGGAAAGTACAGCTCAAATAAGCAAAGATAAACGACAATTCATCATTACCTTAAAACATGAAGGTCAGTCAATAAGATTAAGAACTTTGAAAGTTTCTTCATGTCCAGACGCAAAAACCATCAAGAGCTATGATGAAACTGGCTCTCATGAGGACCGCCACAGGAAAGGAAGACCCAGAGATACCTCTGCTAAAGAGAATAAGTTCATTAGAGTTAACTGGCTCTCATGAGGACCGCCACAGGAAAGGAAGACTCAGAGTTACCTCTGCTAAAGAGAATAAGTTCATTGGAGTTAACTGCACCTCAGAAATTGCAGCCCAAATAAATGCTTCAGAGTTAATGTAACAGACACATCTCAACATCAACTGTTCAGAGGAGACCGCGTGAAATCAGGCCATGGTTGAATTTCTGCAAAGAAACCACTACTAAAGGATACCAATATGAAGAAGAGACTTGCTTGGGCCAAGAAACGAGCAATGTACATTCAACCGGTGGAAATCTGTCCTGGTCTGATGAGTCCAAATTTGAGATTTTTGGTTACAACCGAAGTGTCTTTGTGAGACGCAGAGTAGATGAACCAATTCTCTGCATGTGTGGTTCCCACCGTAAAGAATGGAGGAGGTGTGATGGAGTGGGGGTGCTTTGCTGGTGACCTGTCTGATTTATTTAGAATTTAAGGCACACAACCAGCATGGCTACCACAGCATTCTGCAGCGAAACACCATCTAGTTTGCGCTTAGTGGGACTATAATTTGATTGTCAACAGGACAATGACCCTCCAGGCTGTGTAAGGGCTATTTGAGCAAGAAGGATAGTGATGGAGTGCCGCATCAGATGACCTGGCCTCCATAATCACCGAACCTCAATCCAATTGAGATGGTTGGGTATGAGTTGGACTGCAGAGTGAAGGAAAAGCAGCCAACAAGTGCTCAGTATATGTGGGAACTCCTTCAAGACTGTTGGAAAAGCCTTCCATGTGAAGCTGGTTGAGAGAACGACAAGAGTGTGCAAAGCTGTCATCAAGGCAAAGGGAGGCTATTTTGAGGAATGTAAAATCTGAAAACCAGGTGTGTATGAAAACAAGACAAGACAAATGGGAATATGAAAAATGGAGCGGCGATGGCTAGAAAACCGGTGACGTCGATCACCGAACGCCGCCCGAACAAATAGAGGAGCCGACTTCGGCGGAATTCATGACAAATCTAAAATATATTTTGATTTGTTTAACACTTTTTTTGGTTACTACATGATTCCATGTGTTATTTCATAGTTTTGATGTCTTCACTATTATTCTACAATGTAGAAAATAGTAAAAAGAAAAACCCTTGAATGAGTACATGTGTCCAAACTTTTGACTTGTACTGTATGTCTGGACCTCTACAAGATGTAAATATTTAACTGAAACACCTAAAGCAGAGTCTTTACTGCGCTAAAATAAAAACATCTATTCAAATTAACACCAGCCTTAAGCCTCTCCTCATTGGTGGGTTAAGTACTCAGCAGACAGTCTAAATAACACCTGGTTGGTCAGGAGCATCCAGCAATCAGCCGATGGATCCCAAGAATCCTTTTGATTGCCTTTTAAGACTGAAGAAGGGGGGACAGGGGTACAGGGGGAAAGGGTGGGGTGTGAGAGTCCCCATGCCAAAACAATATAGGAAGGGGGGATAGAAACCTCCCTCCCTCACATCCCTCCCAACTCAATCTGAGAAGCAAACCACCAGCCACAGTTCCAGGTATTCCCAGATATGGTCAGATTACTCCCACAGAGTGGTATGGTCTATTCTCCAATCCCAGTGTCAGGTGTTACAGCCCAGTTGGACCAGTCTAACCAGTATAAGCGTAGCAGACTAGTCACTAATTTCCATTTCACATTCCTAGGGTTCAATTCACGTAGCATGTCCTGATTTAGGCAGTATCGTCAGTGGTGAACTTTTTAAATAAAGTTTGGTAAACTTTCATTGTTCCTGTGTTTTTTTTAAAGATTAGCCTTATTTTATTTAAAAAGAGAGAGAGAGAGAGAAATAAAGAGAGAGAGAGTGAGTGTGTGTGTTGTCAATTACAAATGCAATGTGTGTGTGTTTGGAGCAGGTGTGTTGTTTGTTCAATAATCTGGGTCAGATTGTTTACCTGAAGCAGTCTCAGCTCTACTATTAACTACTAAGGCACCCACTCTTCCTTTTCCCACCCTCCTCATCTCACTCTCCCCTTCACCCCACTTTTCCATTCTTTACTGGATTTGGGAAAAGTGAGTGAGGGATAAAAGGGCAGAGGGAGAAAGGTTCATTCTCCAAATCCTTTCTCCCTCTGCCCTTCTTTTATCCCTCACTCACTTTTCCCAAATCCAGTATCTACCCCATCCCACCCACCCTCTCTCTTCCCCCATCCTCCACTGCAATCCATCATTCTATGTCTTTTCTCCTTCAATACCTCTGTCCTCTCTCTTCCACTTCCTCCCTTTGCTCTGTTCACCCTCACTCCCTCTAGTATTTCATGTCCAACTTTCTCCATCAAAGTTTCACCGTCTAATAAACAGAAGCTAGATGGTGCCAATCTTTCCCATTTGTCTGGGATGGAGGCCTGCAGATTTCCCATAATGCATATTGCTGAATTTATTTACACAACAGATGCCATGAAAAACAGATACAGCTTGACTTTAGACCACTGTTGATGTGAAAAGGTGTGAAATCGTCTGACAGACTTTGATTTGGTAGAGAGCTATTGCCTTAACGTCTCCAGATGTAAGCCTTCTTCAGATAGTGTTTGTGTTCTATAGAGGAAGGTCTTTAATCCAATTGCATGCTCTCTCAGTTGTATAAGGAGACGAAGGCAGCTTGAGACAGCGATTCAGCTCCCTTTCCTGAGAGGGATGCTGAACACTCAGGATCAATGGATTCTCAGTTGTGAGAAATCATCTGGACAGGAGTGAGAGAGAGAGTGAGTGAGAGTGAGAGTGAGAGTGAGAGAGAGAGAGAGAGAGAGAGAGGAGCGAGACCTTTGAGTCTATGAAAATCAAACTGATTGGCATGTAAAGTCGACCAATCAGAATTCAGGAAATGGGATGTTAATTATCAAAGTGTTACATTTAAAGGGGATGAAAGGGAGAGAGAATAGACGATATATAGAGAGAAAGAGTTGGAGTGAGTTCTTTGAACTGTGTGACACTGTGTGAGGTGATTTAAGTTTGTGTCTAGCTTCAATTCTACACATAAAGGAATTCTCATAATCTCAGGTTTGCCACAGTTCTAAGTTCAGTTAATAAGACCTTGACCCCTTCTTATATTGGCCAGCAGCATATACCACCCTGCATCGTACTACTAGCTTGCTTTTGAAGCTAAGCAGGGTTGGTCCTGGATGGGAGACCAGATGTTGCTGGAAGTGGTGTTGGAGTGACAGTAGTAGGCACCCTTTCCTCTGGTCTAAATAAAATATCCCAGGGTGATGTCTTTTGGATGGGATGTTAAACGGGTCTCCTGACTCTCTGTGGTCACTAAAGATCCCATGGCATAAATTGTAAGAGTAGGGGTGTTAACCCTGGTGTCCTGGCTAAATTCCCAAACTTGCCACCATGGGCACCCAGCTTACAATTGGCTCATTCATCCCCCTCCTCTCCCCTGTAACTATTCCTCAGGTCATTGCTGTAAATGAGAATGTGCTCTCAGTCAACTTACCGGTAAAATAAATAATAAATGGAGAGAGAAGGGGAACAAGGGGATACATTGAAGTAAAGGTGCTCTGGCAGTGCAGTCTATTTGTAGGGTAATGGAGAGCCTTTCAAAACAGACTTCAAGCAAACACACTGTGGCTTATAGATTTTTTTTAAATTATTATTTATTTTACCTTTATTTAACTAGGCAAGTCAGTTAAGAACAAATTCTTATTTTCAATGACGGCCTAGGAACAGTGGGTTAACTGCCTGTTCAGGGGCAGAACGACAGATTTTGTACCTTGTCAGCTCGGGGGTTTGAACTTGCAACTTGCAACCTTCCGGTTACTAGTCCAACGCTCCAACCACTAGGCTACCCTGCCGCCCAACATGACCCTGAACAGCTTCTACCCCCAGGCCATAAGACTGCTAAATAGTTAGTTAGTTAGTTATTAAACAGGTAACCAATAATACCCATAATATATGTATGGAACCATTTTTGACTCATCACATATGCCTCTGTTATTGTTTATTATCTATCCTGTTGCCTAGTCACTTTATCCCCACCTAATATGTCCATATCTACCTCAATTACCTCGTACCCCTGCACATCCACTCGGTACTGGTACCCCGTGTATGTAGTGAAGTTATCATTACTTATTGTCTATTTATTATTGTTCTGTTATTTCCTCTTTTCTTCTTTTTTTCTCCCAGCATTGTTGGAAGGGCCGGTAAGCATTTCACTGTTAGTCTACACCTGTTGTTTATGAAGCATGTGACAAATACAATTTGATTTGATTTGATTCATAACCGTTTTGTGAAACTGATGAGAAAATGTTCACTGATTGGATTTGCTTCATGTTTTGTTCTGAGAACGTTAACAAAGCAACAGATATTCAGAAATGGATATTTGCAACGTCCTTCAGATTTTCACTATTGAAGTAAGGATGTTATTGCTCAGTGAACAGTATAGACTATGGCTGAGAAGTATTTGATTGGGCATATAACTGAGAACGTCTTGAACGATTGGTCAGTTTGTGTGTGTTTTGTGTAACCTGACCAAGCAATCAACAATAACAAACACATCTGCATTGCCTCAGTAATTAGTCAAGGAAATCCTAAAAGGACATGCAACATTGAAGACACAGTAATCCTCCGTTGTCCCTGTAAAGACTGAACAAACATGAGAACTTTGTGAAGTTATAGAAAGGACCTCAAGACAGTTCATTGAATCATAATGAAGACCATAACTCTTATCTAGTACATCCTGCTCTACCTTCACTAAACTTGTATGTACATGATGTAATGTGTTCACATGCAATTCTCAAAGGATTTTCCCAGTGGCGACCCTTAATTCAGGGCAGGTGGGGCAACTGTATATATATACAGTTGAAGTCGGAAGATTACATACACCTTAGCCAAATACATTTAAACTCAGTTTTTCACAATTCCTGACATTTAATCCAAGTAAAAATTCCCTGTCTTCGGTCAGTTAGGATCACCACTTTATTTTAATTATGTGAAAAGTCAGAATAATTACTAGAGAGAATGATTTATTTCAGCTTTTATTTCTTTCATCACATTCCCAGTGGGTCAGAAGTTTATATACACTCAATTAGTATTTGGTTGCATTGCCTTTAAATTGTTTAACTTGGGTAAAACGTTTTGGGTAGCCTTCCACAAGCTTCCCACAATAAGTTTGGGGAATTTTGGCCCATTCCTCCTGACAGAGCTGGTGTAACTGAGTCAGGTCTGTAGGCCTCCTTGCTCGCACATGCTTTTTCAGTTCTGTCCACACATTTTCTATGGGATTGAGGTCAAGGCTTTGTGGTGGCCACTCCAATAGCTTGACTTTGTTATCTTTAAACCATTTTGCCACACCTTTAGAAGTATGCTTGGGGTCGACGTCCATTTGGAAGACCCATTTCGACCAAGCTTTAACTTTCTGACTGGCGTCTTGAGACGCTGCTTCAATATCTCCACATAATTTTCCTGCCTCATGATGCCATCTATTTTGTGAAGTGCACCAGTCCCTCCTGCAGAAAAGCACCCCCACAACATGATGCTGCCACCCCTGTGCTTCACGGTTGGGATGGTGTTCTTCGGCTTGCAAGCCTCCCCCTTTTTCCTCCAAACATAACGATGGTCATTATGGCCAAACAGATCTATTTTTGTTTCATCAGACCAGAGGACATTTCTCCAAAAAGTACGATCTTTGTCTCCATGTGCAGTTGCAAACCAGAGTCTGGCTTTTTTATGGCGGTTTTGGAGCAGTGGCTTCTTCCTTGCTGAGCGGCCATTCAGGTTATGTCGACATAGGACTCGTTTTAAGGGTTATATAGATACTTTTGTACCTGTTTCCTCCAGCATCTTCACAAGGTCATTTGATGTTGTTCTGGAATTGATTTGCACTTTTCACACCAAAGTACGTTCATCTCTAGGAGACAGAATGCGTCTCCTTCCTGAGGGGTATGATGGCTGCATGGTCCCAAACTGTTTATACTTGCGTACTATTGTTTGTACAGATGAATGTGGTACCTTCAGGCGTTTGGAAATTGCTGCCAAGGATGAACCAGACTTGTGGAGGTCTACCATTTTTTTCTGAGGTCTTGGCTGATTTCTTTTGATTTTCCCATGATGTCAAGCAAAGAGGCACTGAGTTTGAAGGTAGGCCTTGAAATACATCCACAGGTACACCTCCAATTGACTCAAATGATGTCAATTACCCTATCAGAAGCTTCTAAAGCCATAACATCATATTCTGGAACTTTCCAAGCTGTTTAAAGGCACAGTCAACTTAGTGTATGTAAACTTCTGACCCACTGGAATTGTGATACAGTGAATTATAAGTGAAATAATCTGTCTGTAAACAATTGTTGGAAAAATGACTTGTGTCATGCACAAAGTAGATGTCCTAACCGACTAGACGCACCCCCCCTCACACACACACACCACGGAAAGTCAAATAGAGAGACAAATTGAATCCTCCCAATCACAGCTGGATGTGATACAGCCTGGATTCGAACCAGGGACTGACTGCAGTGACACCTCTTGCACTGAGATGCAGTACAAGTGGCACTGCATCACTCGGGAGCATTATGGTATCTTAAAGGTTACCATAATGGGACTTTAATAAATAAAAAGTGTCATCTATTTGATGACTTTGGCAGTAATTCAAATTTCAATTTGCTTGTTCAAAACTAAAAGGTAGTGATGAAAAACCAGTATTGAAAATGTAACTCAATGGAAATCTAAAACTGTTTTTACAGGTGGGATTCCATAGGTCATATCTATCTAACGATAGGGGCTGGTATGACGCAGAGGGTGGATGTTTGTTTAGATGCACGCAACCTTTAATATTTAGAGACTCACCTGAATATCAGTAGCCAGTGGTGGAAAAAGTACCCAATCGTATAGTATAAATTGTATAGTACAATAGTAAAGTATAGATACCTTAATAGAAAGTTACTCTAGTAAAAGTTAAAGTCATCCAGTAAAATACTACTTGAGTAAATGCCTAAAAGTATTTGGTAAATGTAATTGCTACAATGTACTTACGGATCGATCCCTTTTTAAAATTTTTGCCTAAAATGACATACCCAAATCTAACTGCCTGTAGCTCAGGACCTGAAGCAAGGATGCATATTCTTGATACCATGTGAAAGGAAACACTTTGAAGTTTGTGGAAATGTTAAATTAATGTAGGAGAATGTAACACGAGAGATCTGGTAAAAGATAATACAAAGAAATAAGCAGGTTTTTTTTGGTAACATCTTTGAAATGCAAGAGAAAGGCCAATATATGACTTAGGAATCTAGGCACAATTTAGATTTTGGCCACTAGATGGAAGCAGTGTATGTGCAAAGTTTTAGACTGATCAAATGAACCATTGCATTTCTGTTCCAAATTTTGTATCAAGACTGCCCAAATGTGCCCAATTGGTTTATTAATATCTTTTCAAGTTCATAACTATGCACTCTCCTCAAACAATAGCATGGTATTCTTTCACTGTAGCTGCTGTAAATAGCTACAGTGTAAATAGCTACTGTAAATTGGACAGTGCAGTTAGATTAACAAGAATTTAAGCTTTCTGCCAATATCATATATGTCTATGTCTTTGTTACTTATGTAACCGATGTGAAATGGCTAGCTAGTTAGCGGGGTGCGCGCTAATTGCATTTCAATCGGTGACGTCACTCGCTCTGAGACGTTGAAGTAGTTGTTCCCCTTGCACTGCAAGGGCTGTGGCTTTTGTGGAGCGATGGGTAACGGTGCTTCATGGTGACTGTTGTTGATTTGTGCAGAGGGTCCCTGGTTCAAGCCCAGCGAGAAGCGGGACGGAAGCTATACTGTTACATTGATGCTGTTGACCCGGATCACTGGTTGCTGCGGAAAAGGAGGAGGTCAAAAGGGGGGTGAGTGTGAAATGGCTAGTTGGTTAGTGGGGTGCGCACTAATAGTGTTTCAATTGGTGACATCACTCGCTCTGAGACCTTGCTCTGCAATGGCCGTGGCTTTTGTGGAGCGATCGGTAATGATGCTTTGAGGTTGACTGTTGTCAATGTGTGCAGAGGGTCCCTGGTTCAAACCCAGGTAGGGGCGAGGAGGGGGACTGAAGCAAAACTGTTACACTTACATACTCATGCTAATATCGCGTTAGCCTACATTAGCTCAACCGTCCCGCAGGAGACCCACCGATCCTGTAGAGGTTTTAAGGATTAAAAGTGAAAGTATAAATCATTTAAAATTCCTTATATTAAGCAAAGCAGACGGCACCATTTTCTTGTCTAAAAAATGTACAGATAGCCAGTCATAATTTACAATGATGCATTTGTGTTTAGTGAGTCTGCCAGATTAGAGGCAGTAGTGTTCTCTTGATATGTGCGTGAATTGGACCATTTCCTGTCCTGCTAAGTATTCAAAATGTAATGAGTACTTTTGGGTGTCAGGGTATGTCAGGGTATGGAGTGAAAAGTACATTATTCTCTTTAGGAATGTAGTGAGATACAAACGTTGTCAAAAAATAAATAGTAAAATAAAGTACAAATACCCCCAAAAACTATTTAATTAGTACTTTAAAGTCAAATAATCAGTTATACAGTAACTGTAGGGGTTTGTAACATGTTCGACGCGTTGTCCAGATCTATACAACTAATTGAATATAAATGTATATAAATGTCACTGAAGTGTTCAATGTTTTGCCAATTTTTTCTGGAATCAACTATCATAATCCAGTCATCAGGTAATTCCTGCACTACCGTCACTGAATTTATATGAACATTATGGTCATTTGTCCTCAAGTGTTCATACACGATTCTCAGAAGACATTGCTTACCGCTCAAAGCAAGACAACAACAACAATGAAATTCCACACGACACTGGCGGTAATTCCTACTTCAACAATAACATATCATCTGCTTGATCAAAACTAAAGGTAGTGATTCAAAACCTGGATTGGAAATGGATATTCAAATGAACTATGCAGCTCTGTTTTAGGGCTGACATTCCATAAGTCTTATCGTTGACATCTATCCAATGATAAGTGCTGGTAGATGTTTGTATGGATGAAGGCATTTGTGACCCGATTCAGGAGACTAGGCGTATGTCGCAAGTCACGACTTCACAGGAGAGCTGTTTGAACATAATTTTTTTTTTTAAATCAAAATGCATTTTCTTTTGCAGAAATGCCTTCCCAAACATGTAAACTTTCATGTGCCTTAAACCTCTTTGGGCTGACATCCTGTTACCGGGATGATATTACAACAGCCATTGAAAGTGCAGGGCGCCAAATTCAAAACATCAAAAATCTCATAATTAAAATTACTCAAACATATATGTATCTTTTACCATTTTAAAGGTAAACTTGTTGTTAATCCCACCACAGTATCCGATTTCAAATATGCTTTACAGCAAAAGCACCACAAACGATTATATTAGGTCACCACCAAACGACAATAAACACAGCCATTTTTCCAGCCAAAGATAGCAGTCACAAAAAGCACAAATAGAGATACAATTAATCACTAACCTTTGATGATCTTCATCAGATGACACTCATAGGACTTCATGTTACACAATACATGTATGTTTTGTTTGATAAAGTTCATATTTATATCAAAATATGAGTTTACATTGGCACGGTACATTCACTAGTTCCAAAAACATCCAGTGATTTTGCATAGCCACATCATTAAACATAAATACTCATCATAAATGTAGATGATACACATGGAATTATAGATATACCTCTCCTTAATGCAATCGCTGTGTCAGATTTCAAAAAAACTTTACGGAATAAGCAAACCATGCAATAATCTGAGACGGCGCTCAGAACAATAGTCGAATTAGCCGCCATGTTGGCGTCAACATAAACAAGAAATGACATGATAAATATTCCCTTACCTTTGATCTTCATCAGAAAGCACTCCAGGAATCCCAGGTCCACAATAAATGTTTGTTTTGTTCGATAATGTCCGTTATTTATGTCCAAATACCTCCTTTTGTTAGTGCATTTGGTATATACAGTGGGGAGAACAAGTATTTGACACAATGCCGATTTTGCAGGTTTTCCTACGTAGAAAGCATATAGAGGTCTGTAATTTTCATCATAGGTACACTTCAACTGTCAGAGACGGAATCTCAAACAAAAATCCAGAAAATCACATTGTATGATTTTTAAGTAATGAATTACCATTTTTATTGCATGACATAAGTATTTGATCACCTACCAACCAGTAAGAATTCCGGCTCTCACAAGACCAGTTAGTTTCTTTAAGAATCCCTCCTGTTCTCCACTCATTACCTGTATTAACTGCATCTGTTTGAACTCGTTACCTGTATAAAAGACACCTGTCCACACACTCAATCAAACAGACTCCAACCTCTCCACAATGGCCAAGACCAGAGAGCTGTGTAAGGACATCAGGGATAAAATTGTAGACCTGCACAAGGCTGGGATGGGCTACAGGACAATAGGTGAGAAGGCAACAACTGTTGGTGCAATTATTATAAAATGGAAGAAGTTCAAGATGACGGTCAATCACCCTCGGTCTGGGGCTCCATGCAAGATCTCACCTCGTGGGGCATCAATGATCATGAGGAAGGTGAGGGATCAGCCCAGAACTACACGGCAGGACCTGGTCAATGACCTGAAGAGAGCTGGGACCACAGTCTCAAAGAAAACCATTAGTAACACACTACGCCGTCATGGATTAAAATCCTGCAGCGCATGCAAGATCCCCCTGCTCAAGCCAGCGCATGTCCAGGCCCATCTGAAGGTTGCCAATGACCATCTGGATGATCCAAAGGAGGAATGGAAGAAGGTCATGTGGTCTGATGAGACAAAAATATAGCTTGTTGGTCTAAACACCACTCGACATGTTTGGAGAGAGAAGAAGGATGAGTAGAACCCCAAGAACACCATCCCAACCATGAAGCATGGAGGTGGAAACATCATCCTTTGGGGATGCTTTTCTGCAAAGGGGACAGGACGACTGCACCGTATTGAGGGGAGGATGGATGGGGCCATGTATCGTGAGATCTTGGCCAACAACCTCCTTCCCTCAGTAAGAGCATTGAAGATGGGTTGTGGCTGGGTCTTCCAGCATGACAATGACCCGAAACACACAGCCAGGGCAACTAAGGAGTGGCTCCGTAAGAAGCATCTCAAGGTCCTGGATTGGCCTAGCCAGTCTCCAGACCTGAACCCAATAGAAAATCATTGGAGGGAGCTGAAAGTCCGTATTGCCCAGCGACAACCCCGGAACCTGGAGGATCTGGAGAAGGTCTGTATGTATCTTCCTGTCAGGTTTGAAGGAAAGACCCAGATGCAGACAACGTCGAATTAACAACAGTTTAATAATCCAACAGGGGCAGGCAATACACAGGTCAAGGGCAGGCAGGGGTCAGTAAACCAGAGGTCGGGCAAAGGTGCAGGACAGCAGGCAGGCTCAGGGTCAGGGGCAGACAGAGTGGTCTGGCAGGCGGGCTCAGAGTCAGGACAGGCAAGGGTCAAAAAAGAGAAAAAGCGAAACTGGGCAAAAGCAGGCGCTGAGACAAAACCGCTGGTTGACTTGACAAACAAGACGAACTGGCACAGACAGACAGAAAACACAGGTATACATACACAGGAGATAATGGGGAAGATGGGCAACACCTGGAGGGGGGTGGAGACAAGCACAAGGACAGGTGAAACAGATCAGGGTGTAAGAGTGCCGAATAATATTATGTACAATGCACAAGAGTATGTTTCTAGTGAGACCTCAGGAACTTCAGATGACCTTGTAAAAAAGGGCTCAGATTGCTGTTCACTCTTTTAAAAGATGCTACATTCTTTACTAAAATGTGAAAACTAAAAACACACGAAACAAAAGGTATTCTTCATATGAACTGATTGTAATAAATTCAAAATCTTGGGGCACCAGATTTACACAACATGGTTCCAGACATCAGTGTTCAAACCCCTGGAATAATCATTACATTCCTAAATAACCTGCTTAGACCAGACAAAACGATTTAAATGTCATTTAAAGGATATTGCTATCCATATGTGTGAGTAAAGTAATACTACAGAATCCTCTTCATGAGTTAGTTCTTACAGGCACAACTATGAGTCAATATATTGTAAATGCTGTGACAAAAGACCTTAGAATGTGGGAAAACTGCAGCACAGGAAAGCCAATAGTTAAGAAGAATTAATGGGGGTAAATTGTCAATGATTAATGTTGGATTAAGGTAAGCAAATAAGCAGAATTTTTGTGGGACTAAATTAATAATAATTTTCGTTAAATATCTCACTTTTGAAAAGGAGACATGTATATTTATTAGGTTTGTGATATATTTGTAACACTTCTACTGTAAATTAACTTTAGTGTTTCCTGATATGACTTTAGTGATTGGAAAATGAAATTGCATTGAAGTGACACATTTCTAAATGTCATATATCTAACCATCAAATAAAGAAAATAAAAGTAATGCATTTAAATTACATTGATAATAACATTTGTTTATGCTATTTGTTTATTTAACAACAGATGATAACAAATACATTGTAACCTGTACTAATGAGCTTCAGATATTCATGATTGAGCTACAAGCATAACCACACTTCATCTACACCTGTAAACATTTATTGAAAAAGTTCAGCCATGTAAATATTAGGAGATTTTTTTTCAGTAATGTTTCATATAATCAAAATGGATTTCAACACATCTGGACCTCTACAAAACATAAATTTGTTACTGAAAAACCTAAAACAGAGTCTTTACTGCACTACAATTAGAACCTCTATTTAAACATAAACACCTATTTTAGGATTCTCCTCATTAGTGGAGGGCCTTACCTAGTTAAGTGCTCAGCAGACAGTCTAAATACCTGCACACGTGGTTGGTCAGGAACATCTGCCAATCAGCTGATGTGGTTCGGAGCGTGTGAGGTGGAGTGAGGCAGTACCCTCAGTCCGTATCCCACAAGTGCTTTTGACTGCCTTTTCAGAATGGAAAAGGGTGGACAGGGGTTCAGGGAGAAGGAGTCGGGTGAGAGTGCCCATGCCAGAAAAGATGGGCAAGTTTCATGGTGGTGGGGGTCATAAACAATCTGAACTCATCATGAGGGATCACAGTTGCTCAAGGGTGTGCGCACCCAAATCCATACCCCCCACACCCATTTTTAATAGGATATCTGAATAAGATTGACTAAGAAAATCAATGGGGGCCCCCTGGCCAGTAATTCGACCATGATTGCTAAGTTTAGATAGCTGGCCGCTAGACTAATTTACGAATCTAAAAAATATTAGCTGACATGGGCTGATTGAGTGACTATCAGTTGTTAGAAATCATCTGGAGAGGAGAGAGAGAGAGGGAGAAAGAGAAAGAGCGAGACGTTTGGGTCTATGTAAATCTCAAACCGATCTGCATGTAACGTTGACCAACCAGAACGCAGGGAATGAGATGTTCAGTATCAAAGTGTCAAACATTTAAAGGGGATGAAAGTGAGAAAGGAGAGAAGAGAAAGAGGGAGAGAGAGATCTTTAAATCGTATCATATGAGGTGTGACTGAGTGAGGTGATTTAAGTTTGTGTGTAGCTATGGTTTAGGGGAGGATGGAGAGATTGGGGTGTAGGTGTGAGGGAGGATGAGGGGAGAGGTGCATCACAATAATATCTCCTGCACTCCCTAAAAATGTTAAAGCAGTAGCTTGATGTAGGTATAAAGTGAGTTTACACATAGCCTACCAGTAATTTAGTTTCAAATCCCTGAAGGGAAGTGAACAAGTGCACAGTTTGGGAGAATGTAGAGATTTGGAGGCATGTGTGTGTAGTTAAACAGCAGAGGTAAGAGGACAGTCGTCCTGTCAGGCAAATGAAGCAGCAGGCTGGAGTCAAGGCTAACCTGAGCAGGCTGGTCTGATGGACAGACTCTAACCCCACCATGATGTCAACAAGCTACTATTTACCTTTTAAATTTCTGACTGGAAGGAAGCAGGTTCTAGTCAAATAGTGATCAATGTTTTACAGCCTGTGTTCGTAATGGCTGCTCAGTGAAACAACCTGCCATTATTTGTCATAGATGCTTGCTAAAAAACTTTAATGAGCAAGCCTTCCTTCATGAACTGGCCTCTATAAAATAGTATAAAATCAGCTTGATCCCCTCTGTCGAAGACACTTGGACATTCTTTTTTTTTATATCTTCAGTGGTCTTGTTAACAAACACGCCCCATAACGAAAAAATGAGAATTAAAAACAGGTTCAGCCACTGGTTCGACCGTGATCGTGCAGAGTTACTCCACCTCAAGAATTGCATTTGGCAAAAGGCTCGGCACACGCATACTCAGGCTGACTGGCTCTCGTTCAGGCAAATGAGACATAAGTGCACTCAGGCTATCCGGAAGGCCAAAGTTAGTTACTTTAAGGAGCAGTTCTCTCTCTGTGGGTCTAGCCCCAAGAAGTTCTGGAGAACGGTTAAAGACCTGGAGAATAAACCCTCCTCCTCACAGCTGCCCATGTCCCTTAATGTTGATGTGGTTGTTACTGACAAGAAGCACATGGCTGAGCTCTTTAATCACCACTTCATTAAGTCAGGATTCCTATTTGAGTCAGCCATATCTCCTTGCCCGTCCAACATATCATCTCCCACCCCTTCTAATGCGGCTATCCCTGATGCTTCTCCCTCTGTTTCTCCTGCCCGCTACAAAGTTTCCCCCTGCAGGCCGTCACTGAGTCTTGAGGTGCTAAAGAGCTCCTAAAATTTGACCCCGAAAAACCATTGGTCAGATGGTTTAGACCATTTCTTCTTTAAGGTTGCTGCCCCTATCATCACCACGCCTATCTCCAACCTTTTTAACCTGTCTCTCCTTTCTGGGGAGTTTCTCATTGCTTGGAAGGCAGCCACGGTTCGTCCTTTATTTAAAGGGGAGATCAAGCTGATCCTAACTATTATAAGCCTATTTCTATTTTGCCCTGTTTATCAAAAGTGTTGGAAAAACAATACTCAACTGACTGGCTTTCTTGATGTCTGTAGTATTCTCTCGGGTATGCAATCTGGTTTCTGCTCAGGTTATGGATGTGTCACTGCAACCTTAAAGGTCCTCAATGATGTCACCATTGCCCTTGATTCTAAGCAATATTGTGCTGCTATTTTTATTGACTTGACCAAAGCTTTTGATACGGTAGCCCATTCCATTCTTGTGGGCCGGCTAAGGAGTATTGGTGTCTCGGAAGGGTCTTTGGGCTGGTTTGCTAACTACCTCTCTCAAAGAGTGCAGTGTATAAAGTCAGAAAATCTGCTGTCTCAGCCACTGCCTGTCACCAAGGGAGTACCCCAAGGCTCAATGTACATCAACAACATAGCTCAAGCAGTAGGAAGCTCTCTCATCCATTTATATGCAGATGATACAGTCTTATACTCAGCTGGCCCCTCCCCGGATTTTGTGTTAAATGCCCTTCAACAAAGCTTTCTTAGTGTCCAACAAGCTTTCTCTACCCTTAACCTTGTTCTGAACACCTCCAAAACAAAGGTCATGTAGTTTGGAAAGAAGAATGCCTCTCTTTCTACAGGTGTGATTACTACCTCTGAGGGTTTATAGCTTGAGGTAGTCACATCATACATGTATGGCTAGACGGGACACTGTCCTTCTCTCAGCACATATCAAAGCTGCAGGCTGAAGTTAAATCTAGACTTGGTTTCCTCTATCGTAATCGCTCCTCTTTCACCCCAGCAGCCAAAATAACCATGATTCAGGTGACCACCCTATCCATTTTTTTTCACCTTTATTTAACCAGGTAGGCAAGTTGAGAGCAAGTTCTCATTTACAATTGCAACCTGGCCAAGATAAAGCAAAGTAGTTCGACTCATAGAACAACACAGAGTTACACATGGAGTAAAACAAACATACAGTCAATAATACAGTAGAAAAATAAGTCTACATACGATGTGAGCAAATGAGGTGTGATAAGGGAGGTAAAGGCAAAAAGAAGGCCATGGTGCGAAGTAAATACAATATAGCAAGTAAAACACTGGAATGGGAAAATTTCAGTGGAAGAATGTGCAAAGTAGAGATAGAAATAATAATCTGACAGCTGGTGTTTAAAGCTAGTGAGGGAGATTACAGAGACATTTATAAATTGGCAGGTAGGGGTGCTCTCGAGCGGCTAGATGTCCTTTACCATTCGGCCATCAGATTTGCCACCAATGCTCCTTATAGGACACATCACTGCACTCTATACTCCTCTGTAAACTGGTCATCTCTGTATACCCGTCACAAGACCCACTGGTTGATGCTTATTTATAAAACCTTCTTAGGCCTCACTCCCCCTTATCTGAGACATTGACTGCAGCCCTCATCCTCCACATACAACACCTGTTCTGCCAGTCACATTCAGTTAAAGGTCCCCAAAGCACACACATCCCTGGATCGCTCCTCTTTTCAGTTTACTGCAGCTAGCGACTGGAACGAGCTACAACAAACACTCAAACTGGACAGTTTTATCTCAATCTCTTCATTCAAAGACTCAATCATGGACACTCACACTGACAGTTATGGCTGCTTTGTGTGATGTATTGTTGCCTCTACCTTCTTGACCTTTGTGCTGTTGACTGTGCCCAATAATGTTTGTACCATGTTTTGTGTTGCTACCCTGTTGTTGTTATGTTGTGTTGCTACCCTGTTGTTGTTATGTTGTGTTGCTACCATGTTGTTATGTTGTGTTGCTACCATGTTGTTGTTATGTTGTGTTGCTACCATGTTGTTGTTATGTTGTGTTGCTACCATGTTGTTGTTATGTTGTGTTACTACCCTGTTGTTGTTATGTTGTGTTGCTCCCATGTTGTTGTTATGTTGTGTTGCTACCCTGTTGTTGTTATGTTGTGTTGCTACCATGCTGTGTTGTCATGTGTTGCTGCCTTTCTATGTTGTTGTCTTAGGTCTCTCTTTATGTAGTGTTGTGTTGTCTCTCTTGTTGTGATGTGTGTTTTGTACAATTTATATAGTATTTATTTATTTTAATCCCAGGCCCCCGTCCCGCAGGAGGCCTTTTGCCTTTTGGTAGGCCGCCATTGTAAATAAGAATGTGTTCTTGCTTGCCTAGTTAAATAAAGGTTAAATAAATAAAATAAACCAGACAGGCTGTATCTCCAATGACACCCTATTCCCTACATTCAGACAGGCAGCCCTCAACCTAAAGGCACTCTCATAATCTCAGGTTTGCCACAGTTCTGAGAACAGTTAATGAAACCTCGACCCCTGCTTACAGTGCTTAATGTATATTGGGGTACATGAGAGGGTTTCAAACCAGACATCAAGGGGTTTACATAAAGAAAACACAACGTGGCTTATACTGTAGATTCTTAACCAGCTTTCTGAATACGGTGACAAAATTCACTGTCATTGGCTTTCATAATTGGATGTTTTGTCATGAAAACAACAAAGCAAAATACAGTATAATCTGAAGTTGCTACTTGCAATGTCCTTCAGATGTTTACTAATGAAGTAAGGATGTTATGACTCAGTGATCAGTATAGACCTAGATATACAGTGGGGAGAAAAAGTATTTGATAAACTGCCAATTTTGCAGGTTTTCCTACTTACAAAGCATGTAGAGGTCTGTAATTTTTTATCATAGGTACACTTCAACTGTGACAGACGGAATCTAAAACAAAAATCCAGAAAATCACATTGTATGATTTTTAAGTAATTAATTTGTATTCTAGTTTATTATTTATATGTTGGTGTTTTGTATGATTCCCAATTAGAGGCAGCTGGTAATCGCTGTCTCTAATTTGGGATCATATTTAAGTAGCTATTTTTCACACCTGTGTTTGTGGGATATTATTTTGTGTTTGTGCATGTGCACCACGTAGTCATGTTTCGCTGTTCGTTTAGCTTAAGTTTCACTTTATAAAAAAGATGTGGAACTCTACGTACGCTGCGCCTTTCTTACTGGTCCAGTTCTTACGATAACAGTGACAGTTAAAGTCGGAAGTTTACATACACCTTAGCCAAATACATTTAAACTCAGTTTTTCACAATTCCTGAAATTTAATCCTAGCAAAAATGCCCTGTCTTAGGTCCGTTAGGATCACCACTTTATTTTAAGAATGTGAAATGTCAGAATAATAGTAGAGATAATGATTTATTTCAGCTTTATTTCTTTTATCTCATTCCAAGTGGGTCAGAATGTCACGAACGTTTTCAGGGAAATGACCGGACCAAGGTGCAGCGTGGTGAGTGTACATTTCTTTTTATTATGAATGTCGCCAACAAAAACGAACGTGAAGCTTACTAGGGCTATACAGGCCACTAACAAATTCAACTACCCACAACTAAGTTGGAAATACAGGCTGCCTAAGTATGATTCCCAATCAGAGACAACAATAGACAGCTGTCCCTGATTGAGAACCATACCCGGCAAAAAATTCAAACAGAAAACATAGAAATAAAGAAACTAGAATGCCCACCCTAGTCCCACCCTGGCCTAACCAAAATAGAGAATAAAAGCCTCTCTATGGCCAGGAAGTGACACAGAAGTTTACATACACTCAATTAGTATTTGGTAGCATTGCCTTTAAATTGTTCAACTTGGGTCAAATGTTTTGGGTAGCCTTCCACAAGCTTCCCACCATCAGTTGGGTGAATTTTGGCCCATTCCTCCTGACAGAGCTGGTGTAACTGAGTCAGGTTTGTAGGCCTCCTTGCTCACACATGCTTTTTCTGTTCTGCCCACAAATTTTGTATCGGGTTAAGGTCAGGGCTTTGTGACGGCCACTCCAATACCTTGACTTTGTTGTCCTTAAGCCATTTTCCACAACTTTGGAAGTATGCTTGGGGTCATTGTCCATTTGGAAGACCCATTTGTGACCAAGCTTTAACTTCCTGACTGATGTCTTGAGATGTTGCTTCAATATATCCACATAATTTTCCTGCTTCATGATGCCATCTATTTTGTGAAGTGCACCAGTCCCTCCTGCAGCAAAGCACCCCCACAACATGATGCTGCCACCCCCGTGCTTCACGGTTGGGATGGTGTTCTTCGGCTTGCAAGCCTCCCCCTTTTTCCTCCAAACATAACAATGGTCATTATGGCCAAACAGTTTTATTTTTCTTTCATCAGACCAGAGGACATTTCTCCAAAAAGTACGATCTTTGTCCCCATGTGCAGTTGCAAACTGTAGTCTGGCTTTTTAATTGCGGTTTTTGAGCAGTGGCTTCTTCCTTGCTGAGCGGCCTTTAAGGTTATGTCAATATAGGACTCGTTTTACTGTGGATATAGATACTTTTGTACCCGTTTCCTCCAGCATCTTCACAAGGTCCTTTGCTGTTGTTCTGGGATTGATTTGCACTTTTCGCACCAAAGTACATTCATCTCTAGGAGACAGAGCGCGTCTCCTTCCTGAGCAGTATGACCGCTGCGTGGACACATGGTGTTTATACTTGCGTACTATTGTTTGTACAGATGAATGTGGCACCTTCAGGCGTTTGGAAATTGCTCCCAAGGATGAACCAGACTTGTGGAGGTCCGAATTTTTTTTTCTGAGGTCTTGGCTGATTTCTTTTGATTTTCCCATGATGTCAAGCAAATAGGCACTGAGTTTGAAGGTAGGCTTTGAAATACATCCACAGGTTCACCTCCAATTGGCTCAAATGATGTCAATTAGCCTATCAGAAGCTTCTAAAGCCATTACATCATTTTCCAAGCTGTTTAAAGTCACAGTCAACTTAGTGTATGTAAACTTCTGACCCACTGGAATTGTGATACAGTGAATTATCAGTGAAATAATCTGTAAACAATTGTTGGAAAAATTACTTGTGTCATGCACAAAGTAGATGTCCTAACCGACTTGCCAAAACTATAGTTTGTTAACTAGAAATTTGTGGATTGGTTGAAAAACGAGTTTTAATGACTGTATTTAAGCTTCCGACTTCAACTGGAAATTGCATCAGGCAAATTTAGCAGCAGGTTGGAGTCGACACGCTTCTATTTACCTTTCAAATATCAGACTGGGATGGAAGGTAGCCTTGGAGAGCATTGGGCCAGTAACCAAAATGTTGCTGGTTTGAATCCCTGAGCTGACAAGGTAAAAAGTATGTTGATGTGCCTTTGAGCAAGGCACTTATACCTAATTGCTCCTGTAAGTCACTATGGATCAGACTAAAATGTCAAGGAGGTTCTAGTGAAATAAACCAGACAGGCTCAACATAAATACATGATCATAATCTCAGGTTTACCACAGTTCTGAGTTCAGTTAATGAAACCTTGACCTCTGTTTCAAACCAAACATCAGGGATTCACTGAAGCAAACACACCATGGTTATAGATTCAGAACTGTTTTTCTGAAACTGTTGAAAAAATTCTGAGATTGGATTTGTGAGCTTCATGTTTTGCTCTGAGAACGTTAACAATGGCAAATATATTCTGAAATTGCTACTGCAATGTCCTTCAGATCATTACAACTCATTGAACAGTATAGAGCTAGATATTGCTTAGAAGTTTTTGATTGGGCATGTAATCGAGAGCGTCTGTCACGACTTCCGCCGAAGTCGGTGCCTCTCCTTGTTCGGGCGGTGCTCGGTGGTCGGCGTCGCCGGTCTACTAGCCGTCGCCGATCCACTTTTCTTTTTCCTTTGGTTTTGTCTTTGTTTTCACACACCTGTTTTCCATTTCACAATTATTTGTTCCTGTATTTAAACTCTCTGCTTCCCCCATGGTGTTGTGCGGGATTATTACATGTTCAGTTAGGCTTATTTTGATGGCTGGTTTTTTGACAGGTGCTGTGTTCACCCGTGTGTTATCTTTACCATCTTGTTTTGGTCAAGTGTAATTGTTACCTTGTGCCTTGTTGAGTAAAGTACGTTGCTCACTCATTCTGCTCTCCTGCACCTGACTTCATGCACCAGCTACACCAACCTTCTGACAACGTCTTGATTTATACAACATGGTTCCAGACATCAGTGTTCAAACCCCTGGAATAATCATTACATTCCTAAATAACCTGCTTAGACCAGACAAAACGATTTAAACGTCATTTAAAGGATATTGTTATCCATATGTGTGAGTAAAGTAATACTACAGAATCCTCTTCATGAGTTAGTTCTTACAGGCACAACTATGAGTCAACATATTGTAAATGCTGTGACAAAAGACAACATTAGAATGTGGGAGAAACTGCAGCCCAGGAAAGCCTTTATTTTGTCATATTAAGGGGGGGAAATTGCCAACTAATTATGTTAATTAAATAAGTAGAAGGATTTAATTAAATCTGTATTGTTTTGGGGGGGAATAAATAAATAAATCATTTCAGTTAAACCTTTTGAAAACCAAACACAACATTTATAATTGTTAGCTTCATGATAGATTTTGTAATCAACATAGTTAGTACACTTTAGTGTTCCCTGATATTTATTTTATGATAGAAAAATAAGAAATGAATTCATAAATGTCTTATCTAACCAACAGATATTAATCAGAAATTACACAATCAAAATACAATGTAAATACATTTTAAATTACAAATCAAATCAACTTTTATTTGTCACATACACATGGTTAGCAGATGTTAATGCGAGTGTAGCGAAATGCTTGTGCTTCTAGTTCCGACAATGCAGTAATAATCCAACAAGTAATCTAATTCCCCCCCCCCAAAAAAAAAAAAAAAAAAACTGTCTTATACACAGTGTAAGGGGATAAAGAATATGTACATAAAGATATGAATGAGTGATGGTACAGAGCAGCTTAGGCAAGATACAGTAGATGGTATCGAGTACAGTATATACATATGAGATGAGTATGTAAACAAAGTGGCATAGTTAAAGTGGCTAGTGATACATGTATTACATAAGGATGCAGTAGATGATATAGAGTACAGTATATACGTATACATATGAGATGAATAATGTAGGGTATGTAAACATTATATTAGGTAGCATTGTTTAAAGTGGCTAGTGATATATTTTACATAATTTCCCATCAATTCCCATTATTAAAGTGGCTGGAGTTGAGTCAGTGTGTTGGCAGCAGCCACTCAATGTTAGTGGTGGCTGTTTAACAGTCTGATGGCCTTGAGATAGAAGCTGTTTTTCAGTCTCTCGGTCCCAGCTTTGATGCACCTGTACTGACCTCGCCTTCTGGATGATAGCGGGGTGAACAGGCAGTGGCTCGGGTGGTTGTTGTCCTTGATGATCTTTATGGCCTTCCTGTAACATCGGGTGGTGTAGGTGTCCTGGAGGGCAGGTAGTTTGCCCCCGGTGATGCGTTGTGCAGACCTCACTACCCTCTGGAGAGCCTTACGGTTGTGGGCGGAGCAGATGCCGTACCAGGCGGTGATACAGCCCGCCAGGATGCTCTCGATTGTGCATCTGTAGAAGTTTGTGAGTGCTTTTGGTGACAAGCCGAATTTCTTCAGCCTCCTGAGGTTGAAGAGGCGCTGCTGCAGTTGAATTGAGATTCTACTTTGTCTCTATACTGACGCTTAGCTTGTTTGATAGCCTTGCGGAGGGAATAGCTGCACTGTTTGTATTCGGTCATGTTACCAGTCACCTTGCCCTGATTAAAAGCAGTGGTTCGCGCTTTCAGTTTCATGCGAATGCTGCCATCAATCCACGGTTTCAGAGCATGCGCAGACCAGCTGGCCGGTGTGTTCACGGACATATTCAATCAATCCCTATACCAGTCTGCTGTTCCCACATGCTTCAAGAGGGCCACCATTGTTCCTGTTTTAATCGTTGCTATGGGAACGACATCTTCAACGCACGTTCTAATGAACTCGCACACCGAATCAGCGTATTCGTCAATGTTGTTATCTGACGCAATACGAAACATATCCCAGTCCACGTGATGGAAGCAGTGGAATCAGCTTGGTCGGACCAGCGTTTACATTGATAATAAAATGGAATTTGTTATTTGTAAAAAATAAAATAAAAACTGATGTTTTATAACCTTAAAACAATACAGGGTAACCTGTACTAAAGAGCAGTTAATCTTGATAGAGCTACATGTATCACCGAATTGAGTTGATCTACCCTGTTAAAATTAACAGATATTTTCAGAATGTTTTAAATAATCAAAATGGATGCCAACACGTCTGGACCTCTACAAACCATCAATACTTAACTGAAAAAACCCCAAAAGAGTCTTTACTGGACTAAAACAATAAGCTCTATTCAAACATAAATACCAACTTTAGGCTCTCCTCATTGGTGGAGGGTCTCAGCTGGTTAAGAGCAGTGGTCAAACCCCTGGAATAATCATTACATTCCTAAATAACCTGCTTAGACCAGACAAAACGATTTAAACGTCATTTAAAGGATATTGTTATCCATATGTGTGAGTAAAGTAATACTACAGAATCCTCTTCATGAGTTAGTTCTTACAGGCACAACTATGAGTCAACATATTGTAAATGCTGTGACAAAAGACAACATTAGAATGTGGGAGAAACTGCAGCCCAGGAAAGCCTTTTTTATTATGGCCGGAAAATGTCAATGAATTATGTTTGATTAAGTTAAGTAAATAATCAGAATTATTATTTAATTAAATCTGTACTGTTTTGGGGGGGATTAAATTAATAATAATTTCAGTTAAACCTCTCCCTTTTGAAAACAAGACATTTATAACTGTTAGCTATGTGATAGATTTTGTAATACACACTTCAACCCTGTGAGTGCACTTCAGTGATTAAAAAATAAGAAATTGCATTGAAGTAATTAGGAAAAGATCATGATTATTAGAAAGCTAATTATGGACTCCTCTTTAAATCTGCGTATTCCTTCAAAGCTCAGTTGTCCTGAGTCTGCTCAACTCTGCCAGGACCTAGGATCAAGAGAGACACTCAAGTGTTTTAGTACTATATCTCTTGACACAATGATGAAAATAATCATTGCCTCTAAACCTTCAAGCTGCATACTGGACCCTATTCCAACTAAACTACTGAAAGAGCTGCTTCCTGTGCTTGGCCCTCCTATGTTGAACATAATAAACGGCTCTCTATCCACCGGATGTGTACCAAACTCACTAAAAGTGGCAGTAATAAAGCCTCTCTTGAAAAAGCCAAACCTTGACCCAAAAAATATAAAAAACTATTGGCCTATATTGAATCTTCCATTCCTCTCAAAATGTTTTTAAAAAGCTGTTGCGCAGCAACTCACTGCCTTCCTGAAGACAAACAATGTATACGAAATGCTTCAGTCTGGTTTTAGACCCCATCATAGCACTGAGACTGCACTTGTGAAGGTGGTAAATGACCATTAAATGGCATCAGACCAAGGCTCTGCATCTGTCCTCGTGCTCCTAGACCTTAGTGGCGCTTTTGATACCATCGATCACCACATTCTTTTGGAGAGATTGGAAACCCAAATTGGTCTACACTGACAAGTTCTGGCCTGGTTTAGATCTTACCTGTCGGAAAGATATCAGTTTGTCTCTGTGAATGGTTTGTCCGCCGACAAATCAACTGTGAATGTCGTTGTTCCTCAAGGTTCCGTTTACGACCACTATTGTTTTCACTATTTATTTTACCTCTTGGGGATGTCATTCGAAAACATAATGTTAACTTTCACTGCAATGCAGATGACACAGCTGTACATTTCAATGAAACATGGTGAAGCCCCAAAATTGCCCTCGCTAGAAGCATGTGTTTCAGACATAAGGAAGTGGATGGCTGCAAACTTTCTACTTTTAAACTCAGACAAAACAGAGATGCTTGTTCTAGGTCCCGAGAAACAAAGAGATCTTCTGTTGAATCTGACAATTAATCTTAATGGTTGTACAGTCGTCTCAAATAAAACTGTGAAGGACCTCGGCGTTACTCTGGACCCTGATCTCTTTTTTGAAGAACATATCAAGACTGTTTCAAGGACAGCTTTTTTCCATCTACGTAACATTGCAAAAATCAGAAACTTTCTGTCCAAAAATGATGCAGAAAAATTTATCCATGCTTTTGTTACTTCTAGGTTAGACTACTGCAATGCTCTACTTTCCGGCTACCCGGATAAAGCACAAAATAAATTCAGTTAGTGCTAAATACGGCTGCTAGAATCCTGACTAGAACCCAAAAATTTGATCATATTACTCTAGTGCTAGCCTCTCTACACTGGCTTCCTGTCAAAGCAAGGGCTGATTTCAAGGTTTTACTGCTAACCTACAAAGCATTACATGGACTTGCTCCTACCTATCTCTCTGATTTGGTCCTGCCGTACATACCTACTCGGTCTCAACCTTTAAGTCTTTATTGAAGACTCATCTCTTCAGTGGGTCATATGATTGAGTGTAGTCTGGCCCAGGAGTGTGAAGGTGAACGGAAAGGCTCTGGAGCAACGAACCGCCCTTGCTGTCTCTGCCTGGCCGGTTCCCCTCTTTCCACTGGGATTCTCTGCCTCTAACTATTACAGGGGCTGAGTCACTGGCTTACTGGTGCTCTTTCATGACGTCCCTAGGAGGGGTGCGTCACTTGAGTGGGTTGAGTCACTGACGTGATCTTCCTGTCTGGGTTGGCGCCCCCTCTTGGGTTGTGACGTGGCGGAGATCTTTGTGGGCTATACTCGGCCTTGTCTCAGGATAGTAAGTTGGTGGTTGAAGATATCCCTCTAGTGGTGTGGGGGCTGTGCTTTGGCAAAGTGGGTGGGTTTATATCCTTCCTGTTTGGCCCTGTCCAGGGGTATCATCGGATGGGGCCAGTGTCTCCTGACCCCTCCTGTCTCAGCCTCCAGAATTTATGCTGCGGGGGGCTAGGGTCAGTTTGTTATATCTGGAGTACTTCTCCTGTCTTATCTGGTGTCCTGTGTGAATTTAAGTATGCTCTCTCTAACTCTTTCTTTCTCTCTCTCGGAGGACCTGAGCCCTAGGACCATGCCTCAGGACTACCTGGCATGATGACTCCTTGCTGTCCCCAGTCCACCTGGCCGTGCTGCTGCACCAGTTTCAACTGTTCTGCCTGCGGCTATGGAACCCTGACCTGTTCACCGGACGTGCTACCTGTCCCAGACCTGCTGTTTTCAACTCTCTAGAGACAGCAGGAGTGGTAGAGATACTTTTAATGATCGGCTATGAAAAGCCAACTGACATTTACTCCCGAGGTGCTGACTTGCTGCACCCTCGACAACTACTGTGATTATTATTATTTGACCATGCTGGCCATTTATGAAAATTTGAACATCTTGGCCATGTTCTGTTATAATCTCCACCCGGCACAGCCAGAAGAGGACTTGCCACCCCACATAGCCTGGTTCCTCTCTAGGTTTCTTCCTAGGTTTTGGCCTTTCTAGGGAGTTCTTCCTAGCCACCGTGCTTCTACACCTGCATTGCTTGCTGTTTGGGGTTTTAGGCTGGGTTTCTATACAGCACTTTGAGATATCAGCTGATGTACGAAGGGCTACATAAATACATTTGATTTGATATGATGTAATTAATTCATGAAATTCTTAAATCTAACCAACAGATATGAAAAAGCAATTACACAATCCAAATGCAATGTAAATACATTTTAAATTGCATTGATAATAAAATTGAATTCAGGCTATTCGTTTAAAAAACTGATAAAAAAACAGATATTTTATAACATTGAAACCTGTACTGGTAACCTTTACCAAAGAGCAGTTATTTTTTATAGAGCTACATATATCACATATATCATGATATTCCTTTTGTGATTGGAAAATGAAATTGCATTGAAGTAATAAATTCTTAAATATCATGTATCTAACCAACATATAATAAGCATATTACACAATCAAAATAAAGGTAATGAATTTATATTGCATTGATAATACAATTGAATTAATTGATGTTATATGTTTAATGAACAGATAACAAAATAAATATTTTATAACTTAAGAAAATACAGGTGACCTGTACTAAAGAGCTTGAGTTATTGTTGATAGAGCTACAAGCATAACCACACTGAGTTAATCTACACCTGTAAACATTTGTAAAAAAAAAGGAGATTAGATTTGTTTAAAAAAAAGAAAATTAGGAGATTATTCAGAATATACCAAATAATCAAAATCGATGCCAACACATGTATCAACAGTTAACTGAAACACATAAAGCAGAGTGTTTACTGCGCTAAAAGAAAAACCACTTCAAGAAAAACAAATACCAACTTTAAGCCTCTCATTGATGGAGGGCCTCACCTGGTTAAGTGTTCAGCAGAAAGTCTAAATAACTGCACACCTGGTTAAAATCGAGCACACTGCCATGCAATCTCCATAGACAAACATTGGCAGTAGAATGTCCCATACTGAAGAGCTCAGTGTCTTTTAACGTGGCACCATAGGATGCCACCTTTCTAACAAATCAGTTCATCAAATTTCTGCCCTGCTAGAGTTGCCCCGGTAAACTATAAGTGCTGTTATCACCATGCGCAATGCCAATAGTCGACTGCAGTGGTGTATAGCTAGCCGCCTTTGGACTCTGTAGCAGTGGAAATGCGTTTTCTGGAATGATGAATCACACTTCACAATTTAGCAGGCCGATGGACAAATCTGGGTTTGGCAGATGCCAGGAGAACACTACGTGCCCCAATGCACAGTGCCTACTGTAACATTTGGTGGAGTAGGAATAATGGTCTGGGGCTGTTTTTCATGGTTTGGGCTAGGCCCCTTAGTTCCAGTGGAGGGAAATCAACGCTAGAGCATACAATGACATTCTAGATGATTTTAAGCTTCCAACTTTGTGGCAACAATTTGGGGAACTACCTGGTTCAGCATAACAACGCCCCCATGCACAAAGCAAGGTCCACACAGAAATCATTTGTCGAGATTGGTGTGGAATAACTTGACTGGCCTTCACAGAGCCCTGACCTCAACTCCAGTGAACACCTTCGGGATGAATTGGAACACCGACTGCAAGCCAGTCCTAATCGCCCAACATCAGTGCGTGACCTCACTAATGCTCTTGTGGTTGAATGGAAGCAAGTCCCCGCAGCAATGTTCCAACATCTAGTTGAATGTGTTTCCAGAACAGTGGAGGCTGTTATAGCAGCAAAGTGGGGACACACTCTTTGTTAATGCCCATGATTTTGGAATGAGATGTTAGACGAGCAGTGTCCAAATACTTGTGTATACTTCCATTCATTTTTTCAACTGGTACCGGGGGACCTTTAGACAAGTCTTATGAGGCCTGTACATGTACGTGAGAGTCTAACCTTTGCACAGAGAGGTTATATTAGTGTGTAGCCCAAACAGTTTGGACGCTACAGACAGAAGTTGGCAGTTCCGCTGTACCGACATCAGATGAGTCTCCTGAACTCGTGGTCATAGAGCAAAAGGAGAACATCATCGTGTTTGTGAGAGTCTCATCTTGCCAAACCGTTCGAACTTCACAGACAATTTTGTGAGAAGACCGATTTTCGGGACGTCTCATGTTCTGACAAACACCACTCTGGGTCTTTCACCACAGATGTGGAAGTGTGACATCGGCGGATTCGGTGGATTGAGATGCATCCAAAACAAAAAACAGATAAGAGTGGGGGGAAAAAAGTATTTAGTCAGCCACCAATTGTGCAAGTTCTCCTACTTAAAAAGATGAGAGAGGCCTGTAATTTTCATCATAGGTACACTTCAACTATGACAGATAAAATGAGAAAATAAAATCCAGAAAATCACATTGTAGGATTTTTAATGAATTCATTTGCAAATTCTGGTGGAAAATAAGTATTTGGTCACTTACAAACAAGCAAGATTTCTGTAACTTCTTTAAGAGGCTCCTCTGTCCTCCACTCGTTACCTGTATTAATGGCACTTGTTTGAACTTGTTATCAGTATAAAAGACACCTGTTCACAACCTCAAACAGTCACACTCCAAACTCCACTATGGCCAAGACCAAAGAGCTGTCAAAGGACACCAGAAACAAAATTGTAGTCCTGCACCAGGCTGGGAAGACTGAATCTGCAATAGGTAAGCAGTTTGGTTTGAAGAAATCAACTGTGGGAGCAATTATTAGGAAATGGAAGACATACAAGACCACTGATAATCTCCCTCGATCTGGGGCTCCACGCAAGATCTCACCCCGTGGGGTCAAAATGATCACAAGAACGGCGAGGAAAAATCCCAGAACCACACGGGGGGACCTAGTGAATGACCTGCAGAGAGCTGGGACCAAAGTAACAAAGCCTACCATCAGTAACACACTACGCCGCCAGGGACTCAAATCCTGCAGTGCTAGACGTGTCCCCCTGCTTAAGCCAGTACATGTCCAGGCCCGTCTGAAGTTTGCTAGAGAGCATTTGGATGATCCAGAAGAAGATTGGGAGAATGTCATATGGTCAGATGAAACCAAAATATAACTTTTTGGTAAAAACTCAACTCGTCGTGTTTGGAGGACAAAGAATGCTGAGATGCATCCAAAGAACACCATACCTACTGTGAAGCATGGGGGTGGAAACATCATGCGTTGCGGCTGTTTTTCTGCAAAGGGACCAGGACGACTGATCCGTGTAAAGGAAAGAATGAATGGGGCCATGTATCGTGAGATTTTGAGTGAAAACCTCCTTCCATCAGCAAGGGCATTAAAGATGAAACGTGGCTGGGTCTTTCAGCATGACAATGATCCCAAACACACCGCCCTTGCAACGAAGGAGTGGCTTCGTAAGAAGCATTTCAAGGTCCTGGAGTAGCCTAGCCAGTCTCCAGATATCAACCCCAGAGAAAATCTTTGGAGGGAGTTGAAAGTCCGTGTTGCCCAGCAACAGCCCCAAAACATCACTGCTCTAGAGGAGATCTGCATGGAGGAATGGGCCAAAATACCAGCAACAGTGTGTGGTGAAAACCTTGTGAAGACTTACAGAAAACGTTTGACCTATATAACAAAGTATTGAGATAAACTTTTGTTATTGACCAAATACTTATTTTCCACCATAATTTGCAAATAAATTCATTAAAAATCCTACAATGTGATTTTCTGGATTTTTTTAATCAGGTGTCCCAGTTTCAGGTTAAAACAAAAATGTGAAATGTCTGTGTGGGCCCCAAGGAGAGAGTTGTGAAACAATGCTCTAACTTATCAATCAACATATGAATGTGGCCCTGGCTCAGTTTGGAAACACTTTAAGCGCAAGGATGCGTTTTTACAACACTTACAAAACTACCTCTAGCTCTGGCTTGGAATGTTTGCTTCTCAACCTATTTTTTTCTACATAATTACTACATCTTGAGAAGACAGAAAAACATATTTTAAGTCATGCACTTGCATATGTTTGGGACCAGTGATGTGTCAGACGAGAGGACAATTTCTAATGTTTCAGAGGCTACTGTTGTCACAATAATCATACCAACACAACAAATACTACTAAAAGATACATCTGGGTCTAAGTACAGTAGATGCACTAGGTAGTGTTTGACATTATGTTTAGGACTTTTAGTTTAGGACTTTTAGTTTAGGACTTTTAGTTTAGGACTTGTACAGGATGTAATTTAGGAAACTTTGTATTTTTGCAACATTGGGTCTCACAGGGTTAACAGTTAACATGATGATGCCGAGGTGGGTGTGGATGATATTATGGCTTCATGCAACCTTGGATACTCACCTGAGTATCACTGGTCATACAGCACCACAGGGATGACACACCAACATTTCCACTGTAATATGTAAAGGGAATAACAAAAGTGCATGTAACACTTGAGACACAGTAATAATAATGATAATAGTGAAGTTATGGAAATGACCTCAAGTTCAATGAATCATAATGAAGACCATAACCCAGTTATCTAGTACATCCTGCTCTACCATCACTAAACATGTAGGGAAATAATGTCATTTGGCTCTGAGTGTTCACACAATTCTCAGAAGACATTCCTTCAAGCAAGAGAAAAGTAAACTCCACACTCCCCCACCCCCTCAAAGCAATGGTTTCAACAATTATACATTACACCTTACACAGTAGAAGGTCAAATAGAGAGAACAATTGCTTTACTTCTAAAGTGAGATGTGAGATGTTCCATAAATGACATGGGACTTTAACAATTATTTGATGACATTGGCAGTAATTCCTACTTCAACAATAACATATCATTTGCTTGACCAAAGCTAAAAAGGCAGTGATTTAAAATCTGGATTAAAAATAGAAACTCATATGTAACTGTTTTATGGTTGGGAGGAATTCCATGAGACTAATCTTCAGCATGGTATGACACAGTGTGTGTGTGGATGTTTGTTATAACCTAACATGCTGACCAGACCGGACACGTCGCGTGCGCTGCAAAATACATGTAGAAATCCATGTTATTCAGTTATTGCTCCCACACTGCTCGTGCGCGCCAACGAGTGTCTGCGATGCCAAGGGCTAAAATAGAACTCCTTTCTATTTCTGACACAGATCGCGCTGAAAGTCCTGCCTCTCTCATCTCCTCATTGGTTTATAGAAGCAGGTACCCACTTGCCATCTCCTCATTGGTTATACCCACGTGGGTGATCGAAAGCGTTTGGTGTAGGGTGACAAAATACATTTATGCACGATGGCGCACGCGCGAAGCCGATTTGGCTTCCGTATAAGGATCGTACCCTTTTTTTCAATTTCCGCCTAAAATGACATACCCAAATCTAACTGCCTGTAGCTGAAGCAAGGATATGCATATTCTTGATACCATTTGAAAGGAAACACTTTGAAGTTTGTGTAAATGTGAAATGAATGTAGGAGAATATAACACATTAGAACTGGTAAAAGATAATACAAACAAAAAAACATGCGTTTTCTATTTTTTGTTTTGTTCTATCATCTTTGAAATGCAAGTGAAAGGCCAAACATTGAGATAGGATTCTAGGTGTAATTTAGATGTTGTCCACAAGATGGCATCAATGTGTGTGCAAAGATTCAGACTGATGCAGTGAAAAATTAATTCACAACACAATATTTTGTATCAAGTCTGCCTGGAGTTTGCCCAAATGTGCCGAATTGGTCAATTTATAAAAGTACATAACTATAGAGAACATACAAAAATACTATGGTAATAATTTGTTTTTAGTTTACACACTCCCAGCAATGTCATACATGATGGATCGTTAGCTTCCCTACAAAAAAGACGCTAACCTTCACACATCTAGATGAAAGAAAATATTTATAAATGTTCCTAATAGGTTTCAGAAACATATCAATTACTGTAATGTGGCTTTAACAGTTAACAATACAAAAGATCTGATGACGCAGATGTGGGTGTGGCTGTTTTTATAGATGCATACAACCTTTAATCTTTAAAGAGACTCACCTGAGTATCACCGGTCATGCAGCACGACCGAGATGACACACCAACATTGTCTCAGTGATTAGTAAAGATAAACACAAAATAACATTTAACACTTTAGACAAACTAATCCTCCATTGTCCATGTAAAGACTAAACAAACACATGAGAACTTTGTGAATTTATAGAAATGACCTCAAGAAAGTTAATTGAATCATATCTGAATCAAGAATCAAATCCAGTTTTCTAGTAAATTCTGCACTTCCATTGCTGAATTTATATGAAAATAATGTAATTTGTCCTCGAGTGTTCACACACAATTCCTTAACTCTGAAAGGAGGACAAAAATATATATGTTTTAATTCACACCCCCCGACCACCTCAAAACCAAGGATACAGCAATTATACATTACACCTTACAATGGAAAGTCAGAGACAAATGTAATCATCCAAATTGCCTTTCTTCTAAAGGTTTAAGAAACATACATGTGAGATGTTCTATAAAATACAATAATGGAACTTTAATAAATAAATGGTTTGATGACATTGGCAGTAATTCCTACTTCATCAATAACATATCATTTCCTTTTCTTCATAGATGCTACCTACTTCATCAATAACATATCATTTGCTTTTCTTCATAGATGCTACCTACTTCATCAATAACATATCATTTGCTTTTCTTCATAGATGCTACCTACTTCATCAATAACATATCATTTGCTTTTCTTCATAGATGCTACCTACTTCATCAATAACATATCATTTGCTTTTCTTCATAGATGCTACCTACTTCATCAATAACATATCATTTCCTTTTCTTCATAGATGCTACCTACTTCACTAAAAGGTGAAAACGAAAAAACAAAACAACTAATATTTGTTCCTATGAACTGATGGTAATAAATATTACATCTGGGAGCACCAGATTTATACAACAAGGTTCCAGACATCAGTGTTCAAACCCCTGGAATAATCATTACATTCCTGAATAACCTGCGTAGACCAGAAAAACATCTTTAACTGTCATTAAGGAACATTGAGAACCAAATGTGCGTGTAAAGTAAAAGTAATTATTAAAAATAATTTCAGTTAATTCTCCCATGCACTTTAAAACAAAAAAACATATGTTTGTGATATTTTTAACACACTTCTACAGTAAGTGCACTTTAGTGTTCCCTGATATAACTTTTGTGATTGGAAAATGAAACTGCATGGATGTAATAAATTCATAAATGTCATGCATCTAACCAATAGATAAAACAGATATTCATAAATGTCATGCATCTAACCAATAGATAAAACAGATATTCATAAATGTCATGCATCTAACCAATAGATAAAACAGATATTCATAAATGTCATGCATCTAACCAATAGATTATAAACAGATATTCATAAATGTCATGCATCTAACCAATAGATTATAAACAGATATTCATAAATGTCATGCATCTAACCAATAGATAAAACAGATATTCATAAATGTCATGCATCTAACCAATAGATTATAAACAGATATTCATAAATGTCATGCATCTAACCAATAGATTATAAACAGATATTCATAAATGTCATGCATCTAACCAATAGATTATAAACAGATATTCATAAATGTCATGCATCTAACCAATAGATAATAAACAGATATTCATAAATGTCATGCATCTAACCAATAGATAATAAACAGATATTCATAAATGTCATGCATCTAACCAATAGATAAAACAGATATTCATAAATGTCATGCATCTAACCAATAGATAATAAACAGATATTCATAAATGTCATGCATCTAACCAATAGATAAAACAGATATTCATAAATGTCATGCATCTAACCAATAGATAAAACAGATATTCATAAATGTCATGTATCTAACCAATAGATAAAACAGATATTCATAAATGTCATGCATCTAACCAATAGATAAAACAGATATTCATAAATGTCATGCATCTAACCAATAGATAATAAACAGATATTCATAAATGTCATGCATCTAACCAATAGATAATAAACAGATATTCATAAATGTCATGCATCTAACCAATAGATAAACAGATATTCATAAATGTCATGCATCTAACCAATAGATAAACAGATATTCATAAATGTCATGCATCTAACCAATAGATAAACAGATATTCATAAATGTCATGCATCTAACCAATAGATAAAACAGATATTCATAAATGTCATGCATCTAACCAATAGATTATAAACAGATATTCATAAATGTCATGCATCTAACCAATAGATAAACAGATATTACACAATCAAAATAAAAGTAATGCATTTAAATTGCATTGATAATAACATTGAATTAATTTATGTTATATGTTTAATGAACTTGAAAATAAAATAAAAAGAGAGCCGCACACTCTAAGAGCTCAGATGCAAAAATGTAATTACCAACATTTCGACAGCCAAGCTGTCTTCATCTGGGTATAATATGTTTAATGAACAGACTATAAAAATATATATATTTTATAACTTAAGAAAATACAGGGTAACCTGTACTAAAGAGCTTGAGATATTGTTGATAGAGCTACAAGCATAGCCACACTGAGTTCATCTACACCTGTAAACATTTGTAAAAAAGTTCAGCCATATAAAAAATTAGGAGATTTTCAGAATGTTTCAAATAATCAAAATGGATGCCAACATGTCTGGACCTCTAATAAATATCCAAATTGAACTGAAACACCTAAAGCAGTGTGTTTACTGCGGTAAAACAAAATCCTCCATTCAAACAAACACCAACTTTAAGCCTCTCCTCATTGATGGAGGGCCTCACCTGGTTAAGTGTTCAGCAGAAAGTCTAAATAACTGCACACCTGGTGTAAGCAATGTTATGATATCTGTACATTACAATTCTACCTGTAATTACAAAAGTACAATGATTAATGTTTTGCTTTAGCTTGAGATTAAGAATCAGTGGTAGAGATTTTGTAAGTGCATGAAGAGATCGACTGTACAAAAGTCATATGTCTGTGTGTTGAAACTATACTTTCAGTTCATGTTGATGTTATGTTTCGGTCTTACTTCTGCGAGCACATGATAGCAATAGGAGGAAGAAGGGTTGGGAAACTAACTGCAAATAACAATAAGCTGAACTCCACCTAGCAGAAACATCATTGTATTAGCAACTATTAATTATGAGCTTATATGGTGTTAAAGTTAAGGGACATCACCCTGGGCAGGGTGATCCTCAGTAGGGGATAAAAAGGGGAAACACCATATTTTGAACCGAGTGTCTTGCTTGCAAATTGCTCTAAGTGTAAACTCCGGGTTGCAATCCTTATTAAACAAACTAACCTCTGATCAAATAAGTATTCCCTTACACTGGTTAAAATCAAGCACACTGCAATGCAATCTCCATAGACAAACATTGGCAGTAATGGCCCTTACTGAAGAGCTCAGTGCCTTTCAACGTGGCACCATCTTAGGATGCCACCTTTTCAACAAATCCGTTCATAACATGTGCCTTGCTAGAGTTGCCCCCGGTAAACTAGAAGTGCTGTTATTACCATGTGCAATGCCAAGCGTTGGCTGGAGTGGTGTAAAGCTCGCCGCCTTTGGACACTGGAGCAGTGGAAACGCATTCTCTGAAGTGATGAATCATGCTTCATTTGGCAGATGCCAGGAAAACACTACCTGCCCCAATGCATAGTGACAACTGTAAAATTTGGTGGAGGGGGAATAATGGTCATATTATTTTCCACCATAATTTGCAAATAAATTCATTAAAAATCCTACAGTGATTTTCTGGATTTTTTTCCCTCATTTTGTCTGTTATAGTTGAAGTGTACCTATGATGAAAATTACAGGCCTCTCTCATCTTTTTATGTGGGAGAACTTGCACAATTGGTGGCTGACTAAATACTTTTTTGCCCCACTGTCCTTGTGTAGGGGACCAGTGAGGTGTCAGACGAGAGGACAGTTTCTAATGTTTCAGAGGCTACTGATGTCACAATAATCATAGTGGCACAACAAATACTACTAAGAGCTAGATCTGGGTCTTAGTAGATGTATTAGGTAGTGTTTGACAATCTTTTAGTTTCAAACCAGTACAGGATGTAATTTAGGAAACTTTGTATTTTTGCAACATTGGGTCTCACAGGGTTAACAGTTAACATGATGATGCCGAGGTGGGTGTGGATGATATTATGGCTTCATGCAACCTTGGATACTCACCTGAGTATCACTGGTCATACAGCACCACAGGGATGACACACCAACAATTCCTACTTCAACAACAACATATAATTTGCATGACCAAAACTAAATTAGGTAGTGATTCAAAACCTGGATTAAAAATATAAACTCTTATGTAACTGTTTTATAGTTGGGTGGAATTCCATAATACTAATCTTCGGCATGGTATGACACAGAGGTGGGTGTGGATGTTTGTTAAAACCTCTTATGTATCGGACTCTGTTTTTCAATTTCCTCCTAAAATGACATACCCAAATCTAACTGCCTGTAGCTCAGGACCTGAAGCAAGGATATGCATATTCTTAATACCATTTCAAAGGTAATATTTTGAAGTTTGTGGAAATGTGAAATTCATGTAGGAGAATATAACTCTCCTACACCTTACAATGGAGAGTCACAAGGAGACAAATGTAACCCTCCAAATTACATTTCTTCTAAAGGTTTTAGAAACATACACGTGAGATGTTCTATAAAATACAAGAAAGGGACTTTAATAAATATTAATTGTTGGCAGTAATTCCTACATTGGCAGTAATTCCTACAACAAAATATATTTAGCTTTTCTTTTTTTATTTACTCTACATTTTTTACTTCAGTTTATTTAGCAAATCATTTCTTAACACATATTTTTTGTAAAACTGCATTGTTGGTTAAGGGCTTATAAGTAAGCATTTCATTGTTGGTTAAGGGCTTATAAGTAAGCATTTCATTGTTGGTTAAGGGCTTATAAGTAAGCATTTCATTGTTGTATTCAGCGCATGTGACAAATAACATTTGATTTGATTTGATATCATCTGATGTCATTTGCAAAAGGTAGTGATTCAAAACCTGGATTGGAAATGGAAACTCAAATGTACTTTGTAGCTCTGTTTTACGGGTGGCATTCCGTGAGTCTTTTCACCGGCATCCAATGATAGGTGATGACGACACATGGGTTGTTGTGGATATTTGTATGACTGCACAAAACCTTTATGTAACTATAGACTCACCTGAGTATTAGCGGTCATACAGCAGAGAGAAGAAACACCTCCACTACCCATGCTCTACCAAGGTTTTCCAGCACACAGCTTTGGCCTACTACAGTAGCTATATTGCTATTGTAATTCAAACTGTGTGGAGACAGGTTGGTTAGGTTTCAGATCTACTAAAAACAACCAACGTAGCTACTTTAGTAGGTTAAAGCTGTGTGCTGGAAAACCTTGATAGAGCATGGGTGGAATCTGCATTGTGGATTGCAAGACTAGGTGGATTGCAGGGTCGGGGTCCATTTGAATTAAAGGCAGTCAATTCAGGAAGTGAAACAAAATTCCCATTCAATAATTTAACTGAAATGTAGAAGTTATTTATTGAACATTGAAACCATTTTAAAAAAATGACCAAACACATGAGAGCTTTGGGAAGTTATATAAATGACCTCAAGAATGTTAATTGGATCATAATGAAGACCATAACCCAGTTATCTAGTACATCCTGCCCTGCCATCACTAAACATGTAGGAAAATAATGTCCTTAAGTGTTCACATGAAAAGGTTCATTCATGAATCATACATGATTCAGTAATATATATATCATATAATGATTCAGAAATATATATATCATATAATTATTCAGTTTGTAACATGTATGACACTTTATCCACATCTATACAACTAATTGAATACAAATATCACTGAACTTGTGTTCAAAGAATGTTTGGCCATTTTCTCTGGAAACAAACTTAACTAAAATCACCACAACACACCTGTCTACCCAATAAGCATGTAAGATGAAACAAAGACATACAAATGACTATAATGTGGCTTTAACAGTTAACAATACAAAGTATCGGATGACACAGAAGTGGGTGTAGATGTTTATATGGTTGCACACAACCTTCCATATTTAAAGAGACTCACCTGGGTATCACGGGTCATACAGCACGACAGGGAGGACACCTGGATCAACAACTCAGGTGAGTCCTTCACTGGGTATCACGGGTCATACAGCACGGCAGGGAGGACACCTGGATCAACAACTCAGGTGAGTCCTTCACTGGGTATCACGGGTCATACAGCACGGCAGGGAGGACACCTGGATCAACAACTCAGGTGAGTCCTTCACTGGGTATCACGGGTCATACAGCACGGCAGGGAGGACACCTGGATCAACAACTCAGGTGAGTCCTTCACTGGGTATCACGGGTCATACAGCACGGCAGGGAGGACACCTGGATCAACAACTCAGGTGAGTCCTTCACTGGGTATCACGGGTCATACAGCACGGCAGGGAGGACACCTGGATCAACAACTCAGGTGAGTCCTTCACTGGGTATCACGGGTCATACAGCACGACAGGGAGGACACCTGGATCAACAACTCAGGTGAGTCCTTCACTGGGTTAGAGAAATAGGCTATTTAGGGGTAGGCACACATACTTTAAGATCATATTGATAATGTGTTATAGAGTTTTTGACCAAACAGTTAGGCTGGGTTTAAAAAAGAAGATTGTTCTATGCATTAGGAGATTAAAGACAAATCACACGTGCTATTTTGTTACTATTCTGTAGAAATGGAGAAAGGTTATGTTAAAAACAGTATGGTCTTATTGAGAGAGAGAGATTTGTTATTTGTGGATTTCATTTAACATGTTTCCGTGAATATATAGATATAAAAACATTTACTTAAATGTTGATTTTCAATATTAAATAAAAAAATACTGGCCTCTTTGTCCAGAGAATGCTAGCTTACTGTACATTTGTATACTGTATTAAATGGTAACTTGAATTATACATTCTGATTTAGCTGCTGAGTGTCAATTAACTGTGTTGCTCTGTCTTTATCTACTCCATTTGTTTGTTTAAACAAGAGCGTTGGAGGAAGGTTTTCATACAATCTACTGGATAAATATACGGCTCGATCGACTCAACAGCATGTCAACATGACATCACCACATTCTCATCCCCATGATTTCCACCTCCAACGTTTTCCTTTCGTAATGGTGTGCAGAGGGTGTTGAACAACCTACGCCAGTGATCTGACAAAGAGGAAGTCCAACCTCAACCATCACTCATAAAACACTCAATTTAAATGAATTCATTGGAATCATCAGCAGAGACAGAGGACGATCTGAGTCTACCCTTATCAGGATCTACTCTTCTTCACTTCATCACCTGGAACACCTGTGGTATCAAACCCCGCAGACAAGCCTCAGATAATGACCCGAAACTGAATGCTGTACTAGACCAGCTGGAGGATATAAACTCTTCTGTAGCGTTTCTACAGGAGACACACATTGGACATGAGGATGTGACTCTTAAGGAAAGTGGCTGGTTGGAAATCATTCTTCACTGTATTTGATTCAAAAAGCAAAGGAGCAGCCATACTGATTAAAGATACCATAACAGACTTTTGAGTATATCTGCCATGATGAAGACTACGCTGGGGGCTACATTGTCCTGTTCTGTCGACTGTATGGACAACTCTTCACTCTTGTGAATGTCTATAATCACAAAGATGACCACACCATCCTGAAGAGACTGGGTCAGTATCTTAAAAACACTGCAACCGGAACCTTGGTGGTGGGAGGGGATTTCAACACAGTGCTAGACCCTAAAAGTGACAGGAGCTCCACGTTAGATAATCATCAGCACAACACATTTAGAGGTTATCTTCAAGAATTCACCTCCTCTCTGGAGCTAGTGGACATATGGAGATTACAGAACCCTAATTCAAAAGACTTCACTTACTCTAAAAAGACTAAAACCTCAGAGTCTGGATCTAGGTTAGACATGTTCTTTGTGCCAGAATTCAAATGGACACATAATATTACTCCCAGCTGTAGAATCCATGATATCTGTGAGGTAGATGGAAGAAAATGTGTTTCCGATCACAAACCAGTCATTCTGGAGCTCTACCTTCCTGCCAAAGCAGACAGTTCCACTCCCTCCACACTAGAATGTAGAAATACAGAGGTTCTGACAACGTTACCGGAGGATCAATACAATGACAGAACAGGAAAAATATCTGGGTCTGAGATAGTAATGTCAATAGAATCTCTGACTGGCTCTGGACAACCAACACTTGGTACAAAACCTGACCTGATAACAACCGAACGCTTAAAGCGGACATATAATAAAGAACACAAAGCTTCAGAAATGACAGCCAATGAAGGGACGATATTTTCTAAAATACTAGAGTCGTCTACAAATGTACCTTCAGTTCTCAATCAAAGAAAAGAACCGAGGTGAACCATTACAGAGTTTGCCTTATCTTGTTACATTGGACATCCCAACAAAGATTAAGAGAAACTTCTTGGAAGAAGTCCTTTTGTCCATAAAGTGTTCTAAACCATCTCCTAAATCACCTGACCCTATTGGCTTCACATTTTTAAGGGAAGTGCTTCATCGTGACTTTACCAACTGGTCAAAGTTGCTTCCAATTGCCGATCATACTTTAGGTCCCACAAGTCGTTGTTGTGACAAGATATGGTTAAAGCATGACTGTCCCCTCACCCAAACTCTACTTGCCTTATGCCTGAAGAATTTACAATACAAGATTAATGATCAAACTAAGATAACCAGTGTGTGGTACTTCAGACGGTGTTGTCTGATACACATGGAAGAAAAGGAATTGCCAACTGTAGCAGCTGTACTCTTTAAATTCAGAGAAGACTCTGGGCTTAGTATTACCACAGATAAAACGATCCCTTTGCCACCGGGCCACAAACCCAGGACAGTGTATTATGGTCAAAACCAGAACCAGTCCTGAAGATCATGTATTATAGTCAAACCCAGAACCAGACCTGAAGATCATGTATTATAGTCAAACCCAGAACCAGTCCTAAAGATCATGTATTATAGTCAAACCCAGAACCAGTCCTAAAGATAATGTATTATAGTCAAACCCAGAACCAGTCCTAAAGATAATGTATTATAGTCAAACCCAGAACCAGACCTGAAGATCATGTATTATAGTCAAACCCAGAACCAGTCCTAAAGATAATGTATTATAGTCAAACCCAGAACCAGTTCTAAAGATCATGTATTATAGTCAAACCCAGAACCAGTCCTAAAGATAATGTATTATAGTCAAACCCAGAACCAGTCCTAAAGATAATGTATTATAGTCAAACCCAGAACCAGTCCTAAAGATAATGTATTATAGTCAAACCCAGAACCAGTCCTAAAGATAATGTATTATAGTCAAACCCAGAACCAGTCCTAAAGATAATGTATTATAGTCAAACCCAGAACCAGTCCTAAAGATCATGTATTATAGTCAAACCCAGAACCAGTCCTAAAGATAATGTATTATAGTCAAACCCAGAACCAGTCCTCAAACCCAGAAAAGATCATGTATTATAGTCAAACCCAGAACCAGTCCTAAAGATCATGTATTATAGTCAAACCCAGAACCATAGTCAAACATGTATTATAGTCAAACCCAGAACCAGTCCTAAAAAGATCATAAAGATCATGTATTATAGTCAAACCCAGAACCAGTCCTCAAAAGAACCAGTCCTAAAGATCATGTATTATAGTCAAACCCAGAACCAGTCCCAGTCCTAAAGATCATGTATTATAGTCAAACCCAGAACCAGTCCTAAAGATCATGTATTATAGTCAAACCCAGAACCAGTCCTAAAAATCATGTATTATAGTCAAACCCAGAACCAGTCCTAAAGATCATGTATTATAGTCAAACCCAGAACCAGTCCTAAAGATCATGTATTATAGTCAAACCCAGAACCAGTCCTAAAGATCATGTATTATAGTCAAACCCAGAACCAGTCCTAAAGAGCATGTATTATCTGTGACAGACATCAGGGGCCTGAGGGAACACACTAAATGTATTGGGTGTTAGAAATGTAATGTCATGTATTATTTGTAATGACACCCATGGTATATCAGACCATATACCATAGGTACAACAAAAGATGTATTTTTACTGCTCTAATTACATTGGTAACCAGTTTATAATATCGATAAGGCACCTCGGTGGTTTGTGGTATATTGGCCATATACCACACCTCCTTGGGCCTTATTGCTTAATCGTATATAACTGCATTAATGTTGTTGGACCCCAGGAAGAGTAGCTGCTGCCTTGGAAGGAACTAATGGGGATCCATAATAAATGCAAATCAGATGAGATTATAAACCATGAAATAAGAGACATTAGCCATCATATCCAGGGATATTGGATGTCTGGGGCTATAATTTAAAACCTACATAAATGTATTTTCAAACATATAGGCCAAAGATAGGCAAAAACGGTTTCTCCAACAGAAATCCCTGATCACGCTTGTAAGTGATGTCATGGCGACATTAGCAAGCTAAGCTCAGGTACAGAAACACGTCATCAGGTCTAATGGTCGTGGCGTGCCCAACTGCACAAACATACAGGTTATTTAGATGGAAGTGGATCTTAAACAAATACTGATATTACTGGATTCATTGTTGCATATCGGTCTTGATAGGAATACAAATAACTACTGTACATATACTGTATGAGCTATGATGTATGAAGGAGTACTCCCAGGAGCATGCAATGTCTTGGTCTTATCGGGGTTCTGCCGACTGTACATCAAATATAAACTCAGATCAATATTCCATTGGTTTTCTCAGGTTACAATGGCCTTTCAAACCACAAGGTCATCTGGAGCCTCAGAGGTCTCACAACGAACATAATCCTGTGCATTGAACATATGTTTGTATTCCATAAATAAAGGTGTGTATGTATGTGTGTGTGTGTGTATGTGTGTGTGTACACTGTCTAAATTAGTCTTGATTATAGAACTTCCTGTAGTAAAACAAAGAAACAAGAAGGAAGACAAATAAACTGCGAAAAACCACAAATAGCAAAGTTAAGAAATTTCAACAGTCTTATTGCAATCATCTTTTATTTTGTCATCTCACCTTGTATAAAAGGGCTGTTTGCAGTTCGCTCTTCATAGAAGATGCTTCATACTTCACTAAAATGTGAAAACAAAAAAAACTCAATCTGGGAGCACCAGCTTTATACAACAAGGTTCCAGACATCAGTGTTTAAACCCCTGGAATAGTCATTATATTACTGAATAACCTGCGTGTAGACGAGAACAAAATATTTAATTGTCATTGAAGTATATTGTTATCCAAATGTGTGTGTAAAGTAATAATACAGACTCATCTCTCTGAGTAAGTGCTTACAGGCATAACTATGAGTCAACATATTTATTTCGGAAAGAAAACATTGTTTTCTAAATGCTGTTACCAAAGACAACATCAGAATGTGGGGAAAAACTGCATCCCCGAATAGCCTGTATTTAATAATGATTAATTATGTTGGATTAAGATAAGCAATTTATCAGAATTATGAATTTAATTAAATATTACACTCGTTTTTGTGGGATTAAATTAATAAGAATAATTGCAGTTAAATCTCTCACTTTTGAAAATAAAACATGTATATTTGTTAGGTTTGTGATATTTGTAACACGCTTCTACTGTAAATGCAATTTAGTGATATATTACTTTTGTGAATGGAACATGAAATCATATCTAACCAACAGATAAAAGATATGACAATCAAAATAAAATGTATTCATTTAAATTGCTTTGATAATAAAATAGCATTAAAAAATGCCATTTTATTAATGAAAAAATGTATTGTTTTTAACTTAAAGAAAAATAAGTGGGTAACCTGTACTAAAGTGCTTTAGTTATTCTTGATAGCACTATAAACAACAACAATTGGAGTTAATCTAGACCTGTAAACAAAAAAAGTTCAGCCATGTAAAAATGTAGATTTTTTCAGGATGTTTCAAATAATCAAAATGGATGCCAACATTACAGGACCTCTACAAAACATCAATATTTAACTGAAACACCTAAAGCAGAATCTTTACTGCACTAAAACAAAAACCTCTATTCAAACAAACACCAGCTTTAGGCCTCTTCTCATTGATGGAGGTCCTCGCCTGGTTAAGTGCTCAGCAGACAGTCTAAATAGTGTACCTGCACACCTGGTTGGTGAGGAGCATCTGTCAATCAGCCGATGTGGTTCGGTGCGTGTGAGGTGAAGTGAGGAAGTACCCTCAGTGTGTTTCCCACAATTCCTTTTGATTGCCTTTTAAGACAGAGGTAAACCACCAGACAGTCCAGTTAATTCCAGATATGGTCAGATTACTCCCACAGACTGTCAGGTGTTACAGCCCAGTTGGACCAGTGTAACCAGTATGATCCCAGTAGAGGGCGTAGCAGACCAGTTACAATATTCCAGTTCATCATTCCTAGGGTCCCACTCACACAGCATATCCTGGTTTAGGCAGTGTCGTCACTGGTTAACTTTTTTAATAAAGTTTGGTCAACATTTGGTGTTACTGTGTTTAACAGTTGGTCCCACTTTGGATACAAAAAAAATAAGTTGGTTTTCATCTAAAAAACAATGACTTTCAAATCCAATGACGTCAACTCAAAAACATGGTTCTGTTCAGAAGCAGTCAACTCCAAGTCTGGTCCTCTCCGTAGTAATTTAACAGAACAACGTCTGGATGATCCACTTTGGCTCAGCTGGCACATTATGTTCACACACACAGAGAGAGAGAGAGAGAGAGGAAGAGAGAGAGAGAGAGGAAGAGCGAGAGAGAGAGAGGAAGAGAGAGACGACACAGATGGAGTCTACAGGATGGAGTGGATAAAGGTGGGAAATGAAGAATGAGAGCTTTGATGGTAGATTAGTGTCAGTCTGTTTCAGAGGGAGCTTAGTCAGGAGCGAGGGATGGAAGAGGGGGAACGAGAGGAGAGAGTGGACAGAGAGAAAATAGGAGGCCAAGAAGAGAAAGATTAGTGTCAATTTGTTTCAGAGGGAGCTTAGTCAGGAGCGAGGGATGGAAGAGGGGGAACGAGAGGAGAGAGTGGACAGAGAGAAAATAGGAGGCCAAGAAGAGAAAGATTAGTGCCACCCCAGAAAAGACAGAGGTGATGTGTTGGAGTGTGTGTAGTTGGAGTGTGTGTAGTTGGAGTGTGTGTAATGTTGAAGTCTACCCTATTGCAGTCATTTGAGGGTCTGAAATGAAGACTTGGCCTCCCTATGAGGTGTGGATAGTTTAAAGTAGGGACTGAGTGGGTGAGGCAGGCCATCTACAGTGGGCATGGTAGATACTCAGGAGGTCAGCTTGAATAGAGGGATGTTAGATAGAGAGGAAGTTCAAGAGTGGGACAAGGAGGAGGAGAGAAAGAGGAACTGTCCTCATTGAACACACATCACTGTGAAGAGCTGGAGTACCTGAGAGAGAGTCAGAGAATTAGCAGTTCATCAATACCAATGAACATCCTGTGCATGCTTTGCATACCACACACACAGAGTGCAGTTGTATCTCACCTTGTTCCTGCTTGTTCTGCTTGGACCCTATGGTTGCTAAGCGAGGGGAAGAGAGGGAGAGAGCAGGACATAAAAATAAAGTTCATTATTCAAGTAATTTTCAAGTTTCCCAAAAACTAGAGCCTTTCTTGCATGAAACAAAAAAACAAACAGAAAAATGACTAGGGGAGGGTATTTACCATTACTCACAGCCAAATGCCATGAAAAATGACTACTGACTGCGCAACCCTAAAATATGTCCCCAATGCAAATTTTCTTAAAGGTTGAATGAAAAACAAGCTAAGAAAGTGAGTCAGGAGGAAGATAATGTTGAGCCAAGGAGTAAAATTAAATTGATGAAGAATAAGAATAATAGAGGGAGAGAGATGAGGAATAAGAGAGAGAGAGGTGAGGAATAAGAGAGAGAGAGATGAGGAATAAGAGAGAGAGAAAGGGAAAAGAGAACAAGAGGACATATGAGAGGAAATGAAAGGGTGGAGGTGGAAAAGACCTGGGAGAAAAACAGACAGAGAAAAGCAGGGAGGGAAGGAAAGATTGTAAGAAGGTCAGGTGGAGAGAGGGAGAGAAAGAGAGAGGGAGACGGAGGAGGGAGGGGTGTTTGTGTCTGGGTGTCACTCCCTCAGCAGGGGGGCTGACTAAAAGGAAATAATGGAGGACTGGAGGGAGTTAGAGAGGGGTGGGATGGGTGCTGGAGGGCAAAGCAAGGTGGATAGGGGCAAGAGGGCGAGAGAGAGGTGGGAGAGAATGCTACAATACCAGAAAGAGCAAAAAGAAGTAGAAAATTAAGGCTGATAGTGAAGGGAGAGAACAAGGGAAAGGTTTAGGAAGAAAATAGCAGAAAATGTGCAGGAGATCATTGTAATGAAACTGTTATCCAGTTGACTGTGTTCCTACAATGAATTGTGTACATCAGCAGAACCCTGATGTCTAAGACATGTTTTTCACAAGATGGCTCACTGATCGAATACTTAGCTTGGAGATCATTTTCTGTGTGTGTGTGTGTTATTAGGGCTTGACTAAGGTATCTATAGGTGTTATATTCTGTTATGTCTATAGTCAGGGTTGTACTACAAGTCAAAGAGGCTTCCATGTTGATGAGGGAGGGGCTTAACAAACCTCTCATATTCTGAAGAAATAACTATGGAAGAGTTAACGAAGCATTAAATTACATGCTGTGGTCGGGCCTCTCACTGTGTGTGTGTGTGTGTGTGTGTACTAACTTTAAGCAGAAGAAAATGTGAAAAGGGCATTTTGTGTCAAAAGCATCAAAACTGTGAAAGTTACAGAACACATTACTTCTGTTCCTTATTTTGTTTTGTAACATTAGTTAATAATTATAAAACAATAAACTAAAAGTTGCAGGGTTCTATTAATCCAATCTTTCATGTCCACATTGAGTGGATAAAAACAGCTCAAATAAAGCAGAGGTTTTATCAGGTAATTCTCCAAATACAATTAACAGAACATACCAAACTATTTACATCAAAGGCAACAAACAAATGCATACTCAAAGACTAAATGAATAAATTAAAGAGCATTAACTGATTTTGAAATGTACGCATTGACCTAATGCCTACATCAATAGCTGACTTTAAAATGACTCTGCGTGATTATAGCGGTTTAATAAACGTAATATTTTACCAAACTATACTGCTGTTTCAAGAAGAACTAAGTCTGCATAAACAATTAAATGTTGAATCGTCAATGACAAAAAAAAATATATATATACGTCAAATAATTGAAAAGCGTAATATAATTTTTGTTCACTGAATGAATAGATCGTTCTACGAGATGAGTGCCTTTTCATCCCTTTGATATTTCAAGCAGAAATTCTGCACAAATATTGAATATTAAAAGCCGGATATATTAACTGAAGTGTCCATTAATATAGTCCACATAGAAAACTCAATAAATCAGATCTTTATATTAAAGCTGCAATATGGCACTTTTTGGGTGACCCGACCAAAGTCACATAGAAATGTGAGTTACAGATCTGTCATTCTCATTGAAAGAAAGTCTATGAAGCGGTAGATCTGTTCTATGTTCTTATGTTACTTCTTTGAATCTTTAACTTTCTGTTTTTTTGCTTCGAACAGCTGAAAATACAATATTTTTGATTATGGAAAAGATATTGAATTAGAATTTTAGCAACCAGGAAATAGAGGAGAGATCACCTTTAACAAAGACTAAAGTACCAACATTCAGCATTTTGACGTGTCCCTCTGTGCATCCTCTGAATTCTAGGAAGATTTTAACCCACTTAATCCCAACATATCTCCATTTTCACCATCATTGTAAGACCCTAGTTATTTTGTAGCTTTAACAAAGTCATTTCTTAAGATTAATATTTAAGTGATTAATTTTAAGGTAAAAAAATAAATAAACCTGTCCCTCATTTTAAGGTCAATCCTGTTAAGTGAACTGAACTCGTTTTAATATTATAATAAGATGCTGGTGAAACTATTCTTTTTTAAATAGAGATATTGAACATTAATAGTCAGGTCATAGTGTAAAAGCAGGTGAGCTGGTTCTACTCCTTCGGCCATTTTCTGGTGTTTTGTGGTGGAAAACTGAGCAGGTGGAGCACAACACATCAACCCTGTTACCCAGAGATACATAGGCAAGATACATTTTCACAATGACATTATTTTGTGAAGCTTACATTCAATTGCCCTTCCCTGTGGTACAGAACAAGCTTGCATTCCCCATGTCACAAGGGGATTTATGTCTGATTTCAGATGAAGTGGTCAACCCAGATACTTTATTTGGTCTCTTGAGATATTAAGTTGAACATACGTTCTTTATGGCAGATTGTTAAAATGAGGAGAAATAAAAAGCTTTTTAACTACTCAACATGCATCTAAATGGTGGAAATACCAAAGTTATTATCTGTGTATTGCTGTTGTACATGATTAGGTAAATTTGTGTGAATGACTACATGCGTGAATGACTACATGCGTGCTGTAGATAACTGTTCTGTATTGGTCACGGCCAGCTCTACCCCAAAATGGCTGCCATGGTCGCATGCATCTCAGGAAAGCACTGCACTGCAGAGAGAGACCCACTGTGTGAGTGTGAGTGGATGTGAGCATGCATGTGTGTCTCCAGACAGAGAACTGCAGAGAGACACCATTCCGTGACTCCACCTCTCCTTCCCCGCGCCGCCATTTTATAAACACAGTGACTAGAGGTAGGAAGCCATCTTCCTGGGCGGAAAACATTCCAAACCTGCTCGCCGAAAAATCGAAAAATCGAATCACGGTAGGAAGTTGGTCAAAGTTCGTCCTTCAGTGTTGTGCTGGAAGTCGGAGAGAGAGGTAGACGAGCGGTGTGTGTGAGCGAGTGTGTGTGTGTTCGGAAGGGTGGGCAGGGGGCACAAAGGTATTCAGAATAGAAAAAGAAAAAAAAAAGTTGAAAAAAGGTGAAAGACCAGAGAGGGGACGGCAACCTGAAATGACCACGATGGACTGTTCACAGCAGGGGAGAGAGGGAGGGAGAAAAAGAGGAGAGTAGGAGAAAGAAAGGGAAAATCAATTAGAGAGAGTAGAAGGTCTATAATGGCTTCACACAGCGGGAAAGAGAGAGAAGGAAAGAGAATGAGAGAGGAGGCTGGGGAACAACAGCAGACTTCGTGTTTGGAGAAGTTGTCTTCATTGAAAGGTAAGTAGAGGAAGATAGCGGAAGATTGAGGGGGAAAGGAGGAAAGAAAGGCGGAGCAGCAGGGGGAGCTGTTTCAGCGTGACACCACTCTGGTGATGCGGATTTTGAAGGTTGCGTCTAATGCAACACTGTTCTAGCACAGCAGAATTGGAGAAGGGGGCTTTTTGCCGTGACACCGCTCTACTGGAGTGGGTAGGGGACACTTTTCACCGGGACACTTCAGTAGTGTCAAATTTACTGTAGAGTCAAACTTAGACTTTCTGTTCATTTACAATGTCATTCAGCAGTCTGCAGAACCAAGATATCCAAAGAGAATTGAATTCAATAAATAGACACCAACAGGGAGAGAGGAACATAGATAAAGTGACTAATTAATCCCAGCACAGACCTTAGGAGCTTCCTGTGTCACGTGCAACTGTGTCCTACCTGCCGTGCTCTCTTTACGGCTGTTTCAGTTCATTTCAGTTAGAAAAAAAGTTGGCCTGTGACACACGCACACAGGAGAGTGCTGGTTAATTTGAGTGGATAAACACACACACAATGACACAGGAGAGAAGAGGATGCCACCACAGAGTGCTGGGTGACCTTGGTACAATGACAGTGTACCTGATGGACCCTCTGTCACCGCTCTGTCCTTCAGATCCCCGTGTGTGTGCGTGCACGTGTGTGTTTGTGAGTGCTCATTCCCAACTACAGGGAATGGCCACCTGAAAATAACATTCAGAGCAAGGTTTGTTGTTTGAAAAAGACAGGATAGTGAGACCGTTGCAGAGAAAGAGACCCGAGACCGTTGCAGGGAAAGAGACCCGAGGCCGTTGCAGGGAAAGAGACCCGAGACCGTTGCAGGGAAAGAGACCCGAGACCGTTGCAGGAAAGAGACCCGAGACCGTTGCAGGGAAAGAGACCGAGACCGTTGCAGAGAAAGAGACCGAGACCGTTGCAGAGAAAGAGACCGAGACCGTTGCAGAGAAAGAGACCGAGACCGTTGCAGGAAAGAGACCGAGACCGTTGCAGAGAAAGAGACCGAGACCGTTGCAGAGAAAGAGACCGAGACCGTTGCAGGAAAGAGACCGAGACCGTTGCAGAGAAAGAGACCGAGACCGTTGCAGAGAAAGAGACCAAAGCCGTTGCAGAGAAAGAGACTGAAGCCGTTGCAGAGAAAGAGACCGAGACCGTTGCAGAGAAAGAGACCGAGACCGTTGCAGAGACTGAAGCCGTTGCAGAGAAAGAGACCGAGACCGTTGCAGAGAAAGAGACCGAGACCGTTGCAGAGAAAGAGACCGAGGCCGTTGCAGAGAAAGAGACCGAGACCGCTGCAGAGAAAGACCGAGACCGAGGCCGTTGCAGAGAAAGAGACAGAGACCGAGGCCGTTGCAGAGAAAGAGAAAGAGGCCGTTGCAGAGAAAGAGACAGAGACCGTTGCAGAGAAAGAGACCGAGACCGATGCAGAGAAAGAGACCAAAGCCGTTGCAGAGAGAGACCGGCCGTTGCAGAGAAAGAGACCGAGGCCGTTGCAGAGAAAGAGACCGAGGCCGTTGCAGAGAAAGAGACCGAGGCCGTTGCAGAGAAAGAGACCGAGGCCGTTGCAGAGAAAGAGACCGAGACCGTTGCAGAGAAAGAGACAGAGGCCGTTGCAGAGAAAGAGACCGAGACCGATGCAGAGAAAGAGACCGAGGCCGTTGCAGAGAAAGAGACCGAGACCGTTGCAGAGAAAGAGAGAGGCCGTTGCAGAGAAAGAGACTGAGGCCGTTGCAGAGAAAGAGACCCAGAGACCGTTGCAGAGAAAGAGACCGAGGCCGTTGCAGAGAAAGAGACCGAGACCGAGGCCGTTGCAGAGAAAGAGAAGAGACCGAGGCCGTTGCAGAGAAAGAGACCGAGGCCGTTGCAGAGAAAGAGACCGAGGCCGTTGCAGAGAAAGAGACCGAGGCCGTTGCAGAGAAAGAGACCGAGACCGTTGCAGAGAAAGAGACCGAGACCGTTGCAGAGAAAGAGACCGAGGCCGTTGCAGAGAAAGAGACCGAGGCCGTTGCAGAGAAAGAGACCGAGGCCAATACAGAGACCGTTGCAGAGAAAGAGACCGAGGCCGTTGCAGAGAAAGAGACTGAGACCGTTGCAGAGAAAGAGACCGAGACCGATACAGAGACCGTTGCAGAGAAAGAGACCGAGACCGCTGCAGAGAAAGAGACCGAGACCGAGGCCGTTGCAGAGAAAGAGACCGAGACCGAGGCCGTTGCAGAGAAAGAGACCGAGACCGAGACCGTTGCAGAGAAAGAGACCGAGGCCGTTGCAGAGAAAGAGACCGAGACCGTTGCAGAGAAAGAGACCGAGACCGCTGCAGAGAAAGAGACCGAGACCGCTGCAGAGAAAGAGACCGAGACCGCTGCAGAGAAAGAGAGACCGTTGCAGAGAAAGAGACCGAGGCCGTTGCAGAGAAAGAGACCGAGGCCGTTGCAGAGAAAGAGAGAGACCGTTGCAGAGAAAGAGACCGAGACCGAGGCTGTTGCAGAGAAAGAGACCGAGACCCGTTGCAGAGAAAGAGAGAGACCGAGGCCGTTGCAGAGAAAGAGACCGAGGCCGTTGCAGAGAAAGAGACCGAGGCCGTTGCAGAGAAAGAGACCGAGGCCGTTGCAGAGAAAGAGACCGAGGCCGTTGCAGAGAAAGAGACCGAGGCCAATACAGAGACCGTTGCAGAGAAAGAGACCGAGGCCGTTGCAGAGAAAGAGACTGAGGCCGTTGCAGAGAAAGAGACCGATACAGAGACCGTTGCAGAGAAAGAGACCGAGACCGCTGCAGAGAAAGAGACCGAGACCGAGGCCGTTGCAGAGAAAGAGACCGAGACCGAGGCCGTTGCAGAGAAAGAGACCGAGACAGAGACCGTTGCAGAGAAAGAGACCGAGGCCGTTGCAGAGAAAGAGACCGAGACCGTTGCAGAGAAAGAGACCGAGACCGCTGCAGAGAAAGAGACCGAGACCGCTGGAGAGAAAGAGACCGAGACCGCTGCAGAGAAAGAGACCGAGGCCGTTGCAGAGAAAGAGACCGAGGCCGTTGCAGAGAAAGAGACCGAGGCCGTTGCAGAGAAAGAGACCGAGACCGTTGCAGAGAAAGAGACCGAGACCGAGGCTGTTGCAGAGAAAGAGACCGAGACCGAGGCCGTTGCAGAGAAAGAGACCGAGGCCGTTGCAGAGAAAGAGACCGAGGCCGACAGAGACCGTTGCAGAGAAAGAGACCGAGGCCGTTGCAGAGAAAGAGACTGAGGCCGTTGCAGAGAAAGAGACCGAGGCCGTTGCAGAGAAAGAGACCGAGGCCGATACAGAGACCGTTGCAGAGAAAGAGACCGAGGCCGTTGCAGAGAAAGAGACCAGACCGATACAGAGACCGTTGCAGAGAAAGAGACCGAGACCGCTGCAGAGAAAGAGACCGAGACCGAGGCCGTTGCAGAGAAAGAGACCGAGGCCGTTGCAGAGAAAGAGACCGAGGCCGTTGCAGAGAAAGAGACCGAGGCCGTTGCAGAGAAAGAGACCGAGGCCGTTGCAGAGAAAGAGACCGAGGCCGTTGCAGAGAAAGAGACCGAGGCCGTTGCAGAGAAAGAGACCGAGGCCGTTGCAGAGAAAGAGACCGAGACCGTTGCAGAGAAAGAGACCGAGACCGTTGCAGAGAAAGAGACCGAGACCGTTGCAGAGAAAGAGAGACCGAGGCCGTTGCAGAGAAAGAGACCGAGACCGTTGCAGAGAAAGAGACCGAGACCGTTGCAGAGAAAGAGACCGAGACCGTTGCAGAGAAAGAGACCGAGGCCGTTGCAGAGAAAGAGACCGAGGCCATTGCAGAGAAAGAGACCGAGGCCGTTGCAGAGAAAGAGACCGAGGCCGTTGCAGAGAAAGAGACCGTTGCAAAGAAAGAGACCGAGACCGTTGCAGAGAAAGAGACCGAGGCCGTTGCAGAGAAAGAGACCGAGGCCGTTGCAGAGAAAGAGACCGAGGCCATTGCAGAGAAAGAGACCGAGGCCGTTGCAGAGAAAGAGACCGAGGCCGTTGCAGAGAAAGAGACCGAGGCCGTTGCAGAGAAAGAGACCGAGGCCGTTGCAGAGAAAGAGACCGAGGCCGATACAGAGACCGTTGCAGAGAAAGAGACCGAGGCCGTTGCAGAGAAAGAGACCGTTGCAGAGAAAGAGACCGAGGCCGTTGCAGAGAAAGAGACCGAGGCCGTTGCAGAGAAAGAGACCGAGGCCGTTGCAGAGAAAGAGACCGAGGCCGTTGCAGAGAAAGAGACCGAGGCCGTTGCAGAGAAAGAGACCGAGGCCGTTGCAGAGAAAGAGACCGAGGCCGATACAGAGACCGTTGCAGAGAAAGAGACCGAGGCCGTTGCAGAGAAAGAGACCGAGACCGATACAGAGACCGTTGCAGAGAAAGAGACCGAGACCGTTGCAGAGAAAGAGACCGAGACCGCTGCAGAGAAAGAGACCGAGACCGAGGCCGACAGAGAAAGAGACCGAGGCCGGCAGAGAAAGAGACCGAGGCCATTGCAGAGAAAGAGACCGAGGCCGTTGCAGAGAAAGAGACCGAGGCCGTTGCAGAGAAAGAGACCGAGGCCGTTGCAGAGAAAGAGACCGAGGCCGTTGCAGAGAAAGAGACCGAGGCCGATACAGAGACCGTTGCAGAGAAAGAGACCGAGGCCGATACAGAGACCGTTGCAGAGAAAGAGACCGAGGCCGTTGCAGAGAAAGAGACCGAGACCGATACAGAGACCGTTGCAGAGAAAGAGACCGAGACCGCTGAAGAGAAAGAGACCGAGACCGAGGCCGAGACCGAGACCGAGGCCGAGACCGAGGCCGAGACCGTTGCAGTGAAAGAGACCGATACCGTTGCAGAGAAAGAGACCGAGACCGTTGCAGAGAAAGTCGTAGAGACAGACAGTCGTAGAGACAGACAGTCGTAGAGACACAGTCGTAGAGATAGACAGTCGTAGAGATAGACAGTCGTAGAGACAGACAGTCGTAGAGACAGACAGTCGTAGAGACAGACAGTCGTAGAGATAGACAGTCGTAGAGATAGACAGTCGTAGAGATAGACAGTCGTAGAGAGAGACAGTCGTAGAGGTAGAGACAGTCGTAGAGGTAGAGACAGTCGTGGAGACAGTCGTAGAGACAGTCGTAGAGACAGTCGTAGAGGTAGAGACAGTCGTGGAGACAGTCGTAGAGACAGTCATAGAGAGAGATAGTTGTAGAGACAGTCGTAGAGACAGTCGTAGAGACAGAGATAGCCGTAGAGACAGTCATTGAGATAGAGACAGTCGTAGAGACAGTCGTAGAGACAGAGTTGAAAGCATCCAGAGCAGCCAGAGAGAGACTGTGGCTAAAGGACAGGAACGGCCATCGCTGGGTCCTCACACACACTGTATGTGCCACACTGCCATGCTGGCTGTTAGATAAAAGGGAACCTCTACAGGAAGGAACCAGAGAGAGTATGAGGCGATGCTGCAGGGAGCACAACAACAGCTGCACCACTAATGGACAGAGAGACAGAGAGACTTTTTCATCTCTCCTCTCTTCCATCTCAGTCTCATCCTGCTCTCTCCTAGTGTATCCTCATCCCAACACATTTACAGAACAGCCCCTGCATGACAGAGATAGAGAGGGAGAACAAAATAAAAGAGGGAGACTTGGTAAATAAATGGCCAGAGAGGAGATGGAGAGATACAGAGGAGAGATAGAAAAGACAAAGAAAATGTTGGAGGGATGGAGGGAGCAGAGTCAGATAGGTAGAGAGGGAAGGAAACATGGGGATGGAAGGAGAGAGAGAGAGAGGGTAGGAAACATGGGGATGGAAGGTGGGAGAGAGGGTAGGAAACATGGGGATGGAAGGAGAGAGAGGGTGGGAAACATGGGGATGGAAGGAGAGGAGGGGGTAGGAAACATGGGGATGGAAGGAGAGAGGGGGTGGGAAACATGGGGATGGAAGGAGAGAGAGGGGAGGAAACATGGGGATGGAAGGAGAGAAAGGGTAGGAAACATGGGGATGGAAGGAGAGAGAGAGGGTGGGAAACATGGGGATGGAAGGAGACAGAGAGGGTAGGAAACATGGGGATGGAAGAGAGAGAGGGTAGGAAACATGGGGATGGAAGGAGAGAGAGGGGGTAGGAAACATGGGGATGGAAGGAGAGAGAGAGGGTAGGAAACATGGGGATGGAAGGAGAGAGAGGGTAGGAAACATGGGGATGGAAGGAGAGAGAGAGAGGGTAGGAAACATGGGGATGGAAGGAGAGAGAGAGAGGGTAGGAAACATGGGGATGGAAGGAGAGAGAGAGAGGGTAGGAAACATGGGGATGGAATGAGAGAGAGAGAAAGACATGGTAGTGGATGAAGCCTAGATTAGTTTTGCTCCAGACGACAGATCATAAAAAGGAGGGAGGGGGAACGAGGAGAAGAGACAGGGAGAGGGGGAGATTAGTGCCACTTCAGGAACGACAGAAGACTAAAAAGAGAGGGAGGAAAAAGACAGAAGAGGGCTCTTGAAATGTAGTCTGGATTAGCTTCACTAGGAGAACAGGATGAGAGAACAGAGGAAGAGAGAAAATGAAAGAGAGGAAGAAAGAGAGAGAGGAACAGAGACTGAAAATAATGTCCATTTAGGTAAATATCCTGTACAGTATAAGAAAAACGTAGCATATTTTCAGTCAGTGTGAAAAACAGCAGCAATGGAAGGAAACAGTCAGAAGGTCAACACTACTGCTGCTGTTCCCCACAGAAACACTATCAGAGTGTTGTTAATGAACAACCACGGGATCATTACAACTTCACACATCAAACGTTGATTCTAGTTATTTGGACAGATGAAATGATCCCCTCTCTCTCTTTGGAATAGAGTAAGTGTTTAAGAAGAGAGAATATATAGAGCATTATACATTTCCTGGTTATGGGCTGATGATAAGCACTATGAAGAGAAGACAAACCCAGGCACGCCCCACACACACACACCTAACTAATGATATCCCTGCCTGTAGCGTGGAGACGAGGCTGGGAAATTTATTTAGCCCTCCTGCCCAGTCCACTGGGATGTGATGGGAATTGGGACAGACGTCTCTTACACACACACACACACACACACACACACACACACACACACACACACACACACACACACACACACACACACACACACACACACACACACACACACACACACACACACACACACACACACACACACACACACACACACACACGTCTCTTCAACTGTGGAGTGTAGAGGCATTCCCACAGTGACTGGGCAACATTCCCGACCGGAATAGGAACAGGCAGCTCAGTGGACCGGAAGACTAACATTACTGTAGGAAGGGCCTGGGTTAGAGCAACTCTGGGAATTCACACCAGAGACACGGAGGCAGAGTAAAGAAAAGAGAATGAGAAAGTGTGTGTGAGAGAGAGGAAAGAGAGGGAGCAAGAGAGCTTGCTGTTGAACTGATAACAAATGTATACTAAAAGGTCTGTTCTTTTGACGCGCACACACACGATGTTAGAGAAGCCGTCACCAACCTTTGACTCAAGATCACTCTGAGTCAAAATGCATGCTGAGATCTACCACTCTGTTTATTAACATGACTTAAAATATAAGCCTTTGAAACATTAACCAATTAAAAACAGTACTGTAGCAATGAGGTTTGTGCAGTAAGCTACAGGCCCAAAACATTATCACCACATACTGGCTTTGCTTGAATTGCCCTGCCAATGCATTGTAGTTTCTGAGGGAGAGAGCAGCAGACTGAGGGCCAGTCTCAGTGGAGGGAGAGAGCAGCAGACTGAGGGTCAGTCTCAGCGGAGGGAGAGAGCAGCAGACCGAGGGTCAGTCTCAGCGGAGGGAGAGAGCAGCAGACTGAGGGTCGGTCTGAGCGGAGGGAGAGAGCAGCAGACTGAGGGTCAGTCTCAGCAGAGGGAGAGAGCAGCAGACTGAGGGTCAGTCTCAGCAGAGGGAGAGAGCAGCAGACTGAGGGTCAGTCTCAGCGGAGGGAGAGCGCAGCAGACTGAGGGTCAGTCTCAGCAGAGGGAGAGAGCAGCAGACTGAGGGTCAGTCTCAGCGGAGGGAGAGAGCAGCAGACTGAGGGTCAGTCTCAGCGGAGGGAGAGAGCAGCAGACTGAGGGTCAGTCTCAGCGGAGGGAGAGCGCAGCAGACTGAGGGTCAGTCTCAGCGGAGGGAGAGCGCAGCAGACTGAGGGTCAGTCTCAGCGGAGGGAGAGAACAGCAGACTGAGGGTCAGTCTCAGCGGAGGGAGAGCAGCAGACTGAGGGTCAGTCTCAGCGGAGGGAGAGCGCAGCAGACTGAGGGTCAGTCTCAGCGGAGGGAGAGCAGCAGACTGAGGGTCAGTCTCAGCGGAGGGAGAGCGCAGCAGACTGAGGGTCAGTCTCAGCGGAGGAGAGCGCAGCAGACTGAGGGTCAGTCTCAGCAGAGGGAGAGAACAGCAGACTGAGGGTCAGTCTCAGCCGAGGGAGAGCAGCAGACTGAGGGTCAGTCTCAGCAGAGGGAGAGAACAGCAGACTGAGGGTCAGTCTCAGCGGAGGGAGAGAACAGCAGACTGAGGGTCAGTCTCAGCGGAGGGAGAGCAGCAGACTGAGGGTCAGTCTCAGCGGAGGGAGAGAGCAGCAGACTGAGGGTCAGTCTCAGCGGAGGGAGAGAGCAGCAGACTGAGGGTCAGTCTCAGCGGAGGGAGAGCAGCAGACTGAGGGTCATCTCAGCGGAGGGAGAGAACAGCAGACTGAGGGTCCACCTCTCAACATCCCTCCGCTCTCCCGTTCCTCCACTGAAACTGACCAAAAAGGGAAACCTTCTTCCAGCTGTTGGCGAAACTCAAGTCGCACCACATTATTTCCACCTCATGCACACATTCATGTTGTTACTCCTATGACCAGAGAAAGTAAAATATTCCTTGATATTAAAAAAGACCCAAGCCACTAATAATAACAAGCCTGTAGATACACTTGTGCATTTTATGGCTTATAAAAGTGTTGAATACAAAGTGTTGAATACAAAGTGTTGAATCCAAAGTGTTGAATACAAAGTGTTGAATACAAAGTGTTGAATACAAAGTGTTGAATACAAAGTGTTGAATACAAAGTGTTGAATACAAAGTGTTGACAGTGCCGAGTAAGAACTTAAACATGAACTCAGTCAAAAAAACAGCAGCTCTTTGCTGTATTACATTTCATCGTAGCTTTCTTTATGCTGCTACGTTGCTGTAGACACGGTCATCTGAGCTATCTGATTGGCCAGCGGTGGCATAGTTCACTTGATTTCCTATCCAGGCCCACCGGGAAGGCAGTGTTTGTAACTTCAGACAAATTAAATGGTAACAGTTTCCCTAAAAAAGGGGAGGGGTCAGAATACTGCTGTGTCAAAAAGGGGAGGGGTCAGAATACTGCTGCAATAAAAGGGGAGGGGTCAGAATACTGCTGCAATAAAAAGGGGAGGGGTCAGAATAATGCTGCAATAAAAGGGGAGGGGCAGAATAATGCTGGGAGGGGGCAGAATAATGCTGCAATAAAAAGGGGAGGGGTCAGAATAATGCTGTGATAAAAAGGGGAGGAGTCAGAATAATGCTGTGATAAAAAGGAGAGGTCAACAGGAGTGATGAAGTTAGGACCTGAGGAAGAGGGACAATTACAGAGCTATACAGAGAATCAAATGAAATGTTATTGGACTAACAGTGAAATGCTTACTTACAGCGCCTTTTCCATTAACGGACTTCAAAATAAGATAAATAGTAATGATTCACGAGGAATAAAAACATGAAGTGAATAACAAATAAAGAGTCAAATAACATGTCTACATACAGTACAGGAAGTACCAGTACTGAGTCAATGTGCAGGTGTACGAGGTAACTGAGGTAGCCATGTACTGAACATACCGGTAGGGGTAAACTGACGAGGCAGAGAGAGCAGAATGGTGGAGCGACAAAAGGAGAATGATGAAAGAAAAGGATATGAAAAAAGGATGCCCTCCATCACAAACATTTTGATTTGAGCTAGGAGGAAGAGATGAGGTAGAGGAGAACATCAAAGGTGAGATGAAGAGCAGAACGTCCCTAGCTACCTCTGGTAGACTGAGGAAATATGGAAACAGATGGAGGGAGACGTTAGAGAGCTCTACATACTGGTTTCACACAGAAGAGCCTATGAGTGAGAGAGAGAGATGAAAAAGAGGAGTTTACTCACTGGGCTCACAGCACACTGTGACTCGCAACTTCATGCAGGGCAGCGGGGAGCTTTCCCCTGTAGGCAATGCTGGAGAGACAGAGAGAGACAGAGAGAGACACAGAGAGAGAGACACAGAGAGAGAGAGAGAGAGACACACAGAGAGAGAGACAGAGAGAGAGATTGCCTTGTTACAGTAAAGATATGTGTGAAGTGTTGGAAGTTGGAGATTTTCAACCCTTCATGTATTTGACAGTAATCTAGAATGTATCACCCTTCACCAACCAGCAGAACTCAGCTGGATTCAGTTAGTATGAAAGAAACCACAGAAAAGGTTTTCCATTTGGAAACTCCAGCAGACAACAACCACTACAGGGGTCAAAAGGGGACTGACACAATGGATTGTGGGAGTCAAGGTGTTTCCTGTTAAGTGACAGAAACACAGTCACTATCTGGTCGTCTGGAGCTCAGTTGGTAGAGCATGACGCTTGCAGGACAGTGGGTTTGATTCCCGGGACCCGCCCTATGTAAAATGTATGTACGCAGGACTCCGTCACTTCAGATAAGATTCTTCTAAATGGCATATATTATATTAAGGAGGATGCTAACTTATACTTTCAAGTTCAAACAGCCACCTCTAATCTTAACCCTCAACGTAACCAAACAAAAGCTTGTCTACTTGCTCGTCAGTTCTGAGAATGCTGTTCCTTCTAGCAATGCCATCTAGTGACTACAGATCACTGGGCTGATTGACGCGGATGCTATGTGAGCTGTCAGTGTGGATCACTATAAGAGACAGACTGAAACAGCTAATACTATTGTTGTGTCCCCAGTCTAAAAGCATTATACTGTCCCTATGGCCTGGCCTTTTCACCCAGCCAGACGGTTGGACAAACTTCAAGCGTTATCTTTGATGTGGACAATACACACACAGACAGCCAGGCCCACTGGGGTAGTTCCAGGGGAGGAGGCTATTGTTGTGTTCTCCAGCCCTGCACAGACACAATGGCCCAGTGCTGTGTGTGTGTGTGTGTGTGTGTGTGTGTGTGTGTGTGTGTGTGTCTCATGCCCTGACAACGCTCCATTGTCCCGCAGACCGCAATAGTAATTTATGTAAAGATTCTTTCCCTCCATCTCTCATCCATTATTTTCCTCTCCCTTTTCCCTCGCTTTTGTTGCTCCCCTCTTCTTTCTCCCTGTGGATTCCACTCATCCCCCTCCCTTCCTGTACTGTCAGACGAGATCTCCCCTTTTCTTTCTCCCTGTGGATTCCACTCATCCCCCTCTCTCTCCCCCTCCCTTCCTGTACTGTCAGACTCTCCCTCTTCTTTCTCCCTGTGGATTCCACTCATCCCCCTCTCTCCCCCTCCCTTCCTGTACTATCAGACTCTCCCCTTTTCTTTCTCCCTGTGGATTCCACTCATCCCCCTCTCTCCCCCTCCCTTCCTGTACTATCAGACTCTCCCCTTTTCTTTCTCCCTGTGGATTCCACTCATCCCCCTCTCTCCCCCTCCCTTCCTGTACTGTCAGACGAGATCTCCCCTTTTCTTTCTCCCTGTGGATTCCACTCATCCCCCCTCTCCCCCTCCCTTCCTGTACTGTCAGACTCTCCCTCTTCTTTCTCCCTGTGGATTCCACTCATCCCCCTCTCTCCCCCTCCCTTCCTGTACTATCAGACTCTCCCCTTTTCTTTCTCCCTGTGGATTCCACTCATCCCCCTCTCTCCCCCTCCCTTCCTGTACTGTCAGACTCTCCCCTTTTCTTTCTCCCTGTGGATTCCACTTCTCCCCCTTCTCCCTGTGGATTCCACTCATCTTTCTCCTGTGGATTCCCCCCTCTCTCCCCCTCCCTTCCTGTACTGTCAGACTCTCCCCTCTTCTTTCTCCCTGTGGATTCCACTGTACTGTCATCCCCCTTCTTTCTCCCTGTGGATTCCACTCATCCCCCCCTCCCTTCCTGTACTGTCAGACTCTCCCCTCTTCTTTCTCCCTCATCCCCCTCTCATCCCCCCCTCCCCCCCTTCCTGTACTGTCAGACTCTCCCCTCTTCTTTCTCCCTGTGGATTCCACTCATCCCCCCTCTCTCTTCCCTTCCTGTACTGTCAGACTCTCCCCTTCTTTCTCCTGTGGATTCCCCTTCCTTCCTGTACTGTCAGACTCTCCCCTCTTCTTTCTCCCTGTGGATTCCACTCATCCCCCCTCTCCCTCTCCCTTCCCCCCTCCCCCTTCCTGTACTGTCAGACTCTCCCCTCTTCTTTCTCCCTGTGGATTCCACTCATCCCCCTCTCTCCCCCTCCCTTCCTGTATCTTCTTTCCCCTGTGGATTCTCATCCCCCCCCTCCCCCTCCCTTCCTGTACTGTCAGACTCTCCCTCTTCTTTCTCCCTGTGGATTCCACTCCCCCTCCCTTCCTTCAGACTCCCCCTCTCCCTGTGGATTCCACTCATCCCCCTCTCTCCCCCTCCCTTCCTGTACTGTCAGACTCTCCCCTCTTTCTCCCTGTGGATTCCACTCATCCCCCTCTCTCCCCCTCCCTTCCTGTACTGTCAGACTCTCCCCTTCTTTCTCCCTTCCTGTACTGTCAGACTCTCCCCTCTTCTTTCTCCTGTGGATTCCCCATCTCTCCCCCTCCCTTCCTGTACTGTCAGACTCTCCCCTCTTCTTTCTCCCTCAGATCCCCCTCTCTCCCCCTCCCTTCCTGTACCCTCTCCCCTCTTCTTTCTCCCTGTGGATTCCCTCATCCCCCTCTCTCCCCCTCCCTTCCTGTACTGTCAGACTCTCCCCTCTTCTTTCTCCCTGTGGATTCCACTCATCCCCCCCTCTCTCCCCCTCCCTTCCTGTACTGTCAGACTCTCCCCTCTTTCATTCCACTCTTCTCTTCCTTTCTTTTTCCTGTTTTCTTGCCCCCCCCCTCTTTTGGTTGGACAGAGACCAGAAGTTGTAAAGACAGTAAGAAACGGATTTCAGGGCACCAAACCTTCCCCTCTCCAATGTGTCAAGTCATTATCTCTCCAATGTGTCAAGTAATTATCTTTTTGTTTTCTCATGATTTGGTTGGGTCTAACTGTGTTGCTGTCCTGGGGCTCTGTGGGGTGTGTTTGTGTTTGTGAACAGAGCCAGCTTGCTTAGGGGACTCTTCTCCAGGTTCATCTCTCTGTAGGTGATGGCTTTGTTATGGAAGGTTTGGGAATCGCTTCCTTTTAGGTGGTTGTTGAATTTAACGTCTCTTTTCTGGATTTTGATAATTAGCGAGTATCGGCCTAGTTCTGCTCTGCATGCATTATTTGGTGTTCTACATTGTACACGGAGGATATTTTTGCTGAATTCTGCATGCAGAGTCTCAATTTGGTGTTTGTCCCATTTTGTGAATTCTTGGTTGGTGAGCGGACCCCAGACCTCACAACCATAAAGGGCAATGGGTTCTATAACTGATTCAAGTATTTTTAGCCAGATCCTAATTAGTATGTCGAATTTGATGTTCCTTTTGATGACAGAAGGCCCTTCTTGCCTTGTCTCGCAGATCGTTCACAGCTTTGTGGAAGTTACCTGTGGTGCTGAGCTTTAGGCCGAGGTAAGTATAGCTTTTTGTGTGCTCTAGGGCAATGGTGTCTAGATGCAATTTGTTTTTGTGGTCCTGGCGACTGGACCTTTTTTGGAACACCATTATTTTGGTCTTACTGAGATTTACTGTCACGGCCCAGGTCTGGCAGAATCTGTGCAGAAGATCTAGGTGCTGCTGTAGGCCCTCCTTGGTTGGGGACAGAAGCCCCAGATCATCAGCAAACAGTAAACATTGCTCCCTCCCCTCTACCTTCTCTGCCTCCCTTGCTCCCCCCCTCCCTCCTCCAGCGGTTGGAGATAAATGAGAGAGGAAGACAGAAATAGGAAGTAGTGGGAAAAGAGGAAACCAAAGTTATCACACAGATTTACTTACACACACACACACACACACCTACTCACAGCTGTAGTAGTAGTGGTGTCCGGGGAGGAACTCGAAGCCCAGAGAGAAGGGGGTGAAGCGCTGGATCTTCTCTGAGAAGCGGACAGGGCCGAAGGGGGCACGGGGGCTGTTACACTCCCACCTCTTGATGGCCCCCTGGGTCTCCACACAGCCCCTGAACCCCCCCTCAGCCACCAGGTACAGGGCCAGGCTGTCTGGTGGGGCCTGGGGGTAGGCCTCCTCACTGGGGGGAGACGGGTGAGGGTAGTGGGGGCAGTAGATATCCAGGTAGTCATTCAGATTCACCTGGATGGACAGATCCCCTCCTGTCAATCTGAGACAGAAGGAAAGGGAGAGAAGGAAAGAAAGAGAGAGAGAGAAGGAAAAGGAGAGAGAAGGACAGGGGGAGAGAAGGAAAGGGAGAGAGAGAAGGAAAGGGAGAGAGAGAAGAAAAGGGAGAGAGAGAAGTAAAGGGGGAGAGAAGTAAAGGGGGAGAGAAGTAAAGGGGGAGAGAAGTAAAGGGGGAGAGAAGTAAAAGGGGGGGAGACAGAAGTAAAGGGGGAGACAGAAGGAAAGGGGGAGACAGAAGGAAAGGGGGAGACAGAAGGAAAGGGGAGACAGAAGGAAAGAAGAAGGAAAGGGGGAGACAGAAGGAAAGGGGGAGAAGGATAAAGAGGAAAAGAGATTAAGCATCAACATTCCACAATAACGATCAAACACAGTAAAATACAATGCTGTCAGTCAGAGAAAGAGAGACGGATGGAGAGAAGAGCTGGATGGTTGATAGTCTAAATAACTGTGGGCCTGGAGGGGAGAGATGGAGACAAGAAAGATGGATAAATCATCAATATTCCACATAACCATTACAAGGTGATAAAGCAACATAATGTAGAGCCACCTGTATTACTTGTTTTGGTGTCTGATACTTTGTAATGACATAGCTGGGAGCAGTACCAGGACAACCAACCGACAGAGAGAGAAGGAGAGAGAGAGGAGAGAGAGAGAATGAGAACGAGAGCGAGAGAACGAGAGAACGAGAGCAAGAGAACGAGAGAGAGAACGAGAGAGAGAGAGAGAACGAGAACGAGAGCACGAAAGAGGCCCAACAATGCTACTTAAGAAGAAAATGGGAGTCGGAAGAGAACAATGTGGACTTGACTCTGACACACACTAGGGCCTCCAGTCAAGGCTGGCTGGTTCTGGGAATAACAACATGGGGCCAGACATGAGCAGTACGGTGTCGAAGGGCCTTAGTGAATGGAGGAGACGCAGCATATCTAACAGTCCTCCACTAGTGGAGAGAGAAGCAGCATATCTAACAGTCCTCCACTAGTGGAGAGAGAAGCAGCATATCTAACAGTCCTCCACTAGTGGAGAGAGAAGCAGCATATCTAACAGTCCTCCACTAGTGGAGAGAGAAGCAGCATATCTAACAGTCCTCCACTAGTGGAGAGAGAAGCAGCATATCTAACAGTCCTCCACTAGTGGAGAGAGAAGCAGCATATCTAACAGTCCTCCACTAGTGGAGAGAGAAGCAGCATATCAAACAGTCCTCCACTAGTGGAGAGAGAAGCAGCATATCAAACAGTCCTCCACTAGTGGAGAGAGAAGCAGCATATCTAACAGTCCTCCACTAGTGGGAGAGAAGCAGCATATCTAACAGTCCTCCACTAGTGGAGAGAGAAGCAGCATATCTAACAGTCCTCCACTAGCGGAGAGAGAAGCAGCATATCTAACAGTCCTCCACTAGCGGAGAGAGAAGCAGCATATCTAACAGTCCTCCACTAGCGGAGAGAGAAGCAGCATATCTAACAGTCCTCCACTAGCGGAGAGAGAAGCAGCATATCTAACAGTCCTCCACTAGCGGAGAGAGAAGCAGCATATCTAACAGTCCTCCACTAGCGGAGAGAGAAGCAGCATATCTAACAGTCCTCCACTAGCGGAGAGAGAAGCAGCATATCTAACAGTCCTCCACTAGCGGAGAGAGAAGCAGCATATCTAACAGTCCTCCACTAGCGGAGAGAGAAGCAGCATATCTAACAGTCCTCCACTAGCGGAGAGAGAAGCAGCATATCTAACAGTCCTCCACTAGCAGAGAGAGAAGCAGCATATCTAACAGTCCTCCACTAGTGGAGAGAGAAGCAGCATATCTAACAGTCCTCCACTAGTGGAGAGAGAAGCAGCATATCTAACAGTCCTCCACTAGCGGAGAGAGAAGCAGCATATCTAACAGTCCTCCACTAGTGGAGAGAGAAGCAGCATATCTAACAGTCCTCCACTAGTGGAGAGAGAAGCAGCATATCTAACAGTCCTCCACTAGTGGAGAGAGAAGCAGCATATCTAACAGTCCTCCACTAGTGGAGAGAGAAGCAGCATATCTAACAGTCCTCCACTAGTGGAGAGAGAAGCAGCATATCTAACAGTCCTCCACTAGTGGAGAGAGAACAGACTGGCCAGTATGTCCACCAGTCTGCAGAATATTAATCCTTAAGAGTTTGATGGTGGAAGGTGGCCGAGCTACAGCAGTGTTTGTCAGACAATGAGATATCCCGAAAATCTGACTAATCACAAAAACGTCTAGCGTCTGAACAGTTTGGTCTACAAACTATTTCACTCTATGGAAAGGAGAGGCTTTCACAAAGACTATGGTGTTCTCCATTTTGCACTACGACCCCCACAAGTGTCAAGGGACTGGCAGGACACAGTTTGGGGAACCCTGGGCTATAGTAGTAAATGCCAAATACAATATTCTATAAAATATATATTTTTTGGGGGGGGGGTACCTAAAGGGGCAGAGAGAGAAAGAAGTAGATATGTAGAACAGTGATAGTCAATGTGAGAATGGGAGCGAGGGATGAAGTGTGTGTTGAAACAAAAAACGTGACAAGAAAAGTAAGCAAGAGACGGAAGGAAGGAGAAGTATGAGGGGGAAGAGTGTGTATAAAGGGATGTAGAATGGCATGACATAAGGAGGAAGAGGAGAGGTGACCATGGACAAAGTGAGAGGCTCATGAGAATAAGACAGGAAAAAGAGAGAAAGTCAGTCGGACGGTGAGGGGAGGATAAAAGAAAGTAGAGACAAAAGAGTTGTTTTAATTAGTGACCCAGGAGAGTCTGGCTGTAGACAGAGGAGAGAGAGACAGTACTTCTGAGTGTAATGTTTACTGTTCATTTAAAAAAATGTTTATCATCTACTTCACTTGCTTTAGCAATGTAAACATATGTTTCCCATGCCAATAAAACCCTTTGAATAGAAATTGAGAAAAGAGATCAAGAGTGAGCGAGGTACAGTAGAGAGCATGAGGTCGAGAAAGAGAGGAGGATATGGACTTTAATTGGTCTCCACTCCACACTGAGCACATGAGGGGGGATGAGGGGGGCAGGGAAAGAAAGAGAAATAAAAGACAGGATGTGTGTCTCGGCGGCAAGTTCAGATCCGTCAGTGGGAGTCTTTATCGGGGAGCGACAGAGCGAGGGAGGGAGGGAGAGAGGACAAGTGCAAGGAGTCACTGTAGGGGGAAAAGGAGAGAGAATAGCATGGAGAGAGAGGGGGGGGGGTCTCAAGTTAAGTGGGTGGACAGAGAAAAGAGCCCCAAAATGACTGGGACATCAGAAAGAGAGAGAACAGAGGAAACTAAATGAACACAGCGAGAGGACACAAAGAGAGAGAGAGTAAGAAGGATTAACGGAGAGAGAGGACAGAAAATGGTTACAATGTGAGCAGTATGTGTTTCAGGAAGGATTTCCATTTCCCATGTGTAATAACAGCCCCAATATCAAGTCAAACGCCTCGGTCACTGATCACCCACCCTGGTTGCAGAGAGCTGCAGGGTGTGCAGACTTTAGTTCCAGCCTAGTACTCACACACCTGCTTTAACTAATAAAGGACTTAGATTATGAGTTGATTGGTTGAAACAAGTGAGCTAGATCTGGGTTGGGGAAAACTGCATGCTAAAAGTGAAGTGGACCAATAGATTTGAAACATGTCAGAAAACACAGTTAGTAGAGGTGCCGTAGACTTCAACACAGTTAGTAGAGAGGTGCCGTAGACTTCAACACAGTTAGTAGAGGTGCCGTAGACTTCAACACAGTTAGTAGAGAGGTGCAGTAGACTTCAACACAGTTAGTAGAGGTGCAGTAGACTTCAACACAGTTAGTAGAGGTGCAGTAGACTTCAACACAGTTAGTAGAGGTGCAGTAGACTTCAACAGTTAGTAGAGAGGTGCCGTAGACTTCAACACAGTTAGTAGAGGTGCAGTAGACTTCACACAGTTAGTAGAGGTGCCGTAGACTTCAACACAGTTAGTAGAGGTGCCGTAGACTTCAACAGTTAGTAGAGAGGTGCCGTAGACTTCAACACAGTTAGTAGAGACTTCAACAGAAGTGCCGTAGACTTCAACACAGTTAGTAGAGGTGCCGTAGACTTCAACACAGTTAGTAGAGAGGTGCCGTAGACTTCAACACAGTTAGTAGAGGTGCCGTAGACTTCAACACAGTTAGTAGAGAGGTGCCGTAGACTTCAACACAGTTAGTAGAGGTGCAGTAGACTTCAACACAGTTAGTAGAGGTGCAGTAGACTTCAACACAGTTAGTAGAGGTGCCGTAGACTTCAACACAGTTAGTAGAGAGGTGCCGTAGACTTCAACACAGTTAGTAGAGAGGTGCCGTAGACTTCAACACAGTTAGTAGAGGTGCAGTAGACTTCAACACAGTTAGTAGAGGTGCAGTAGACTTCAACACAGTTAGTAGAGGTGCCGTAGACTTCAACACAGTTAGTAGAGAGGTGCAGTAGACAGTTAGTAGAGAGGTGCAGTAGACTTCAACAGTTAGTAGAGGTGCAGTAGACTTCAACACAGTTAGTAGAGGTGCAGTAGACTTCAACACAGTTAGTAGAGGTGCAGTAGACTTCAACACAGTTAGTAGAGGTGCAGTAGACTTCAACACAGTTAGTAGAGAGGTGCAGTAGACTTCAACACAGTTAGAGAGGTGCAGTAGACTTCAACACAGTTAGTAGAGGTGCAGTAGACTTCAACAGAGGTGCAGTAGACTTCAACACAGTTAGTAGAGGTGCAGTAGACTTCACACAGTTAGTAGAGAGGTGCAGTAGACTTCAACACAGTTAGTAGAGGTGCAGTAGACTTCAACACAGTTAGTAGAGGTGTCGTAGACTTCAACACAGTTAGTAGAGGTGCAGTAGACTTCAACACAGTTAGTAGAGGTGCAGTAGACTTCAACACAGTTAGTAGAGGTGCAGTAGACTTCAACACAGTTAGTAGAGAGGTGCCGTAGACTTCAACACAGTTAGTAGAGGTGCAGTAGACTTCAACAGTTAGTAGAGAGGTGCCGTAGACTTCAACACAGTTAGTAGAGAGGTGCAGTAGACTTCAACAGTTAGTAGAGAGGTGCAGTAGACTTCAACACAGTTAGTAGAGGTGCCGTAGACTTCAACAGTTAGTAGAGAGGTGCAGTAGACTTCAACACAGTTAGTAGAGGTGCCGTAGACTTCAACACAGTTAGTAGAGGTGCCGTAGACTTCAACACAGTTAGTAGAGAGGTGCCGTAGACTTCAACAGTTAGTAGAGAGGTGCAGTAGACTTCAACACAGTTAGTAGAGGTGCCGTAGACTTCAACACAGTTAGTAGAGGTGCCGTAGACTTCAACAGTTAGTAGAGAAGTGCCGTAGACTTCAACACAGTTAGTAGAGGTGCCGTAGACTTCAACAGTTAGTAGAGAGGTGCAGTAGACTTCAACACAGTTAGTAGAGGTGCCGTAGACTTCAACAGTTAGTAGAGAAGTGCCGTAGACTTCAACACTGTTAGTAGGGGTGCCGTAGACTTCAACACAGGGACAGCACTGAGACAGCTCTTCACTAAGCTGATTCCTAATCAATGAATGTCGCAGAGTATTGGTGATCAATCTACAAGACGGGGCCCATCGATCTGGGCTACTCAAACAGGACACACACACACAGTATTGATCCCCTGTGTGTTTGTGTTCAACCCCTCAGGTCACGATGCATAGCTCTATTACATGTATCGGCTCTCCACCACACACACACACACACCAGTATGTTTACTTTGGCGTACTGCAGGGTGTGTGTGTGCAGGCAGTGACAGCAGTGTTTACATAGGGGTGTACCACCTGTAGTGAGTGTCAGTCACTGTGACTCCTCTCCTGTCTAAAGCTGCTCACAGGTTGTCAAACTACCTCTTCTCTTCCTCCCCCTTGTTATTCTCCCCCCTTTGCATATCAATCCCTCTTTCCCCACCCATCGTTGTCTCTCTTCTCCTCATCTCAGACTCTTCCTTTCACGTGTCCCTCCATCCTCCTCTATCCTCAGCTCAGATGATGTATGCCCTGGCAATTAGAGAGGGTGTGTGCCAAAGGTGTCAAACACTGTCAACCTTTCCTTCCCTCTCCCCTCAATATCTCACCCCCCCAGACCTTGGAGGAGGTGGTACACCCTAATTATACCCAGGATGATCTGTGCCAACTGTCAGCCAGGGGAGCTGTAACAGCACAGAGAATCATGGAAGTGCTGTAGAACCGTGTCACAGAGTAGAATGTCAGAGCAGCCAATCAGTGAGAGAACAAAGTGAAACAGGAAGAATCAAATACAGAGCAGTGTAGAACACACAAACACACAACCTGGCACTATGATAGAGACGCTCTACTAAACGATCCCTAAAACACTTCTGTGAGCAAGCCTTTCTAATCGACCTGGCCCGGGTATCCTGGAAGGACATCGACCTCATCCCGTCAGTTGAGGATGCCTGGTCATTCTTTAAAAGTAACTTCCTCACCATTTTAGATAAGCATGCTCCGTTCAAAAAATGCAGAACTAAGAACAGATACAGTCCTTGGTTCACCCCAGACCTGACTGCCCTCGACCAGCACAAAAACATCCTGTGGCGGACTGCAATAGCATCGAATAGTCCCCGTGATATGCAACTGTTCAGGGAAGTCCGGAACCAATACACGCAGTCAGTCAGCAAAGCTAAGGCCAGCTTCTTCAGGCAGAAGTTTGCATCCTGTAGCTCCAACTCCAAAAAGTTCTGGGACACTGAAGTCCATGGAGAACAAGAGCACCTCCTCCCAGCTGCCCACTGCACTGAGGCTAGGTAACACGGTCACCACCGATAAATCCATGATTATCGAAAACTTCAATAAGCATTTCTCAAAGGCTGGCCATGCCTTCCGCCTGGCTACTCCAACCTCGGCCAACAGCTCCTCCCCCGCAGCTCCTCGCCCAAGCCTCTCCAAGTTCTCCTTTACCCAAATCCAGATAGCAGATGTTCTGAAAGAGCTGCAAAACCTGGACCCATACAAATCAGCTGGGCTTGACAATCTGGACCCCTATTTCTGAAACTATCCGCCGCCATTGTCGCAACCCCTATTACCAGCCTGTTCAACCTCTCTTTCATATCGTCTGAGATCCCCAAGGATTGAAAGCTGCCACAGTCATCCCCCTCTTCAAAGGGGGAGACACCCTGGACCCAAACTGTTACAGACCTATATCCATCCTGCCCTGCCTATCTAAGGTCTTCGAAAGCCAAGTCAACAAACAGGTCACTGACCATCTCGAATCCCACCATACCTTCTCCGCTGTGCAATCTGGCTTCCGAGCCGGTCACGGGTGCACCTCAGCCACACTCAAGGTACTAAACGATATCATAACCGCCATCGATAAAAGACAGTACTGTGCAGCCGTCTTCATCGACCTTGCCAAGGCTTTCGACTCTGTCAATCACCATATTCTCATCGGCAGACTCAGTAGCCTCGGTTTTTCGGATGACTGCCTTGCCTGGTTCACCAATTACTTTGCAGACAGAGTTCAGTGTGTCAAATCGGAGGGCCGACTCTTTTCTCTGTGTATATCAATGATGTTGCTCTTGCTGCGGGCGATTCCCTGATCCACCTCTACGCAGACGACACCATTCTATATACTTTCGGCCCGTCATTGGACACTGTGCTATCTAACCTCCAAACAAGCTTCAATGCCATACAACACTCCTTCCGTGGCCTCCAACTGCTCTTAAACGCTAGTAAAACCAAATGCATGCTTTTCAACCGATCGCTGCCTGCACCCGCATGCCCGACTAGCATCACCACCCTGGATGGTTCCGACCTTGAATATGTGGACATCTATAAGTACCTAGGTGTCTGGCTAGACTGCAAACTCTCCTTCCAGACTCATATCAAACATCTCCAATCAAAAATCAAATCAAGAGTCGGCTTTCTATTCCGCAACAAAGCCTCCTTCACTCACGCCGCCAAGCTTACCCTAGTAAAACTGACTATCCTACCAATCCTCGACTTCGGCGATGTCATCTACAAAATGGCTTCCAACACTCTACTCAGCAAACTGGATGCAGTATATCACAGTGCCATCCGTTTTGTCACTAAAGCACCTTATACCACCCACCACTGCGACTTGTATGCTCTAGTCGGCTGGCCCTCGCTACATATTCGTCGCCAGACCCACTGGCTCCAGGTCATCTACAAGTCCATGCTAGGTAAAGCTCCGCCTTATCTCAGTTCACTGGTCACGATGGCAACACCCATCCGTAGCACGCGCTCCAGCAGGTGTATCTCACTGATCATCCCTAAAGCCAACACCTCATTTGGCCGCCTTTCGTTCCAGTACTCTGCTGCCTGTGACTGGAACGAATTGCAAAAATCGCTGAAGTTGGAGACTTATCTCCCTCACCAACTTCAAACATCAGCAATCTGAGCAGCTAACCGATCGCTGCAGCTGTACATAGTCTATTGGTAAATAGCCCACCCATTTTCACCTACCTCATCCCCATACTGTTTTTATTTATTTACTTTTCTGCTCTTTTGCACACCAATATCTCTACCTGTACATGACCATCTGATCATATATCACTCCAGTGTTAATCTGCAAAATTGTAACTATTCGTCTACCTCCTCATGCCTTTTGCACACATTGTACATTGTATATAGACTCCCCCTTTGTTTTCTACTGTGTTATTGACTTGTTAATTTGTTTATTCCATGTGTAACTCTGTGTTGTCTGCTCACACTGCTATGCTTTATCTTGGCCAGGTCGCAGTTGTAAATGAGAACTTGTTCTCAACTAGCCTACCTGGATAAATAAAGGTGAAAAAAAAAAAAAAAAAAAAAAAAACAGGGGCCAGGGCAGAAAACCATGATATTGTAGGAACACAGAAACAGGCACTATGATAGAGACAGGGGCCAGGGCAGAAAACCATGATATTGTAGGAACACAGAAACAGGCACTATGATAGAGACAGGGGCCAGGGCAGAAAACCATGATATTGTAGGAACACAGAAACAGGCACTATGATAGAGACAGGGGCCAGGGCAGAAAACCATGATATTGTAGGAACACAGAAACAGGCACTATGATAGAGACAGGGGCCAGGGCAGAAAACCATGATATTGTAGGAACACAGAAACAGGCACTATGATAGAGACAGGGGCCAGGGCAGAAAACCATGATATTGTAGGAACACAGAAACAGGCACTATGATAGAGACAGGGGCCAGGGCAGAAAACCATGATATTGTAGGAACACAGAAACAGACAGTAGAGAAAGGAGGACTAGGGGAATGTCTTGTCAGACAGCCCATGTCCAGTCTTCAGCCTGACGCTAGGTGTGTGTTCTGTTCTGTCGTTGATGTAGTGTGCAGTCCAGGAAGACGGATGTGGAGTCAGGACGACTGTGCTATGTTAACTCTATGAAACTAATCCATTCTCACTATGGAAGATAACAACAACCCACATGTTGAGTGATTCAACAATACAGCAATGTAAAATATATCCAATTAACCCACTACAACATCTCCTAACTGAATCAAAAGAACATTGTACATAATGGATGGTATTACTGATGAGTGTGTGAGAGGATTAGGAGTGTACAGTATGTGTGTGTGTGTAGTTGTAATGAAATGCAGGAGGTTGACTGTGGCAGGGACCTTTGATCCTTTATTTGAGAGAATTATTAAACAAGCAACAATCCCTCAGCAGACAGTCACCCTGGAATACAGAACACTTACTCTACATACTACTGTCAACGACACAACACGCATACTGAATATAACCACACTTTACTACTGCGCATACAAAGTACATACTACGCATACCAAGTACATACTGCGCAAACCAAGTACATGACAAGTTAAGTTGTGCTACTACACATCAAGTACCAAAGTACACTAAATGGCAAAAAATATAATATTAATTATTATACACCATTACATAGGAGAACAGTGTACAAGTACATCAACCTAGTACACTGAACTACTAGGACAGGACAAGAGAGAAGGGTAGACGAGAGAAGGAGAGAAGAGAGTTCCTGAATAGTCTGTGGGGTGATCGGGTGGGGTGGGGGGGGCTATTGTCGTGCCTGTGGATAGATTGTAAGGCTCGGTGGAGCCCAAACTCTTCCTTGGTTGGGCATAGCATGATGTCGTAACAACCCTCTACAAAAGTCTGTCTAGCATGCTGTAACAACAATACAGGAAGTTGGTTGCACAATGATTTCCCACATTTCTACTGAGTTCCAAAACATAACAGGTAGTCATCATTACCATGGAATAACACCGCAACTCAGGAGTTCTGTAGTGGTGTGTAGCAACATGTCAATGACAGAACGCAAAAGAGCAACACAACACTGACACTGTAGTCCAGAGCAGATAATGCCCTGAACCACTGGTACAGGGTCAGATATTATTCCTCCCCAAAATGTATATGGGTTGGACTGTTGGTGGGAATATCTGATCCTAGAACTGTGGTTAGGGGTAATTCTACTTCATTTCTACTTTATTTCTACATTTCTACTTCATTTCTACTAATTCTACTTCCTCCAGCAGTCCATCAAAGAGGAAGAAAGGAAATGATGTGGGTTGGAGGGAGTGAGTGAGGAACAACAAAGTGGGTTGGAGGGAGTGAGTGAGGAACAACAAAGTGGGTTGGAGGGAGTGAGAAACAACAAAGTGGGTTGGAGGGAGTGAGGAACAACAAAGTGGGTTGGAGGGGGAGAAACAACAAAGTGGGTTGGAGGGAGAGGAACAACAAAGTGGGTTGGAGGGAGTGAGAAACAACAAAGTGGGTTGGAGGGAGTGAGTGAGAAACAAATCAAATCAAATTTTATTTGTCACATACACATGGTTAGCAGATGTTAATGCGAGTGTAGCGAAATGCTTGTGCTTCTAGTTCCGACAATGCAGTAATAACCAACAAGTAATCTAACTAACAATTCCAAAACTACTGTCTTATACACAGTGTAAGGGGATAAAGAATATGTACATAAGGATATATGAATGAGTGATGGTACAGAGCAGCATAGGCAAGATACAGTAGCTGATATCGAGTACAGTATATACATATATGAGTATGTAAACAAAGTGGCATAGTTAAAGTGGCTAGTGATACATGTATTACATAAGGATGCAGTAGATGATATAGAGTACAGTATATACGTATGCATATGAGATGAATAATGTAGGGTAAGTAACATTATATAAGGTAGCATTGTTTAAAGTGGCTAGTGATATATTTACATCATTTCCAATCAATTCCCATTATTAAAAAGTCAGTGTCTGGCAGCAGCCACTCAATGTTAGTGGTGGCTGTTTAACAGTCTGTGGCCTTGAGATAGAAGCTGTTTTTCAGTCTTCGGTCCCAGCTTTGATGCCTTACTGACCTCGCCTTCTGGATGATAGCGGGGTGAACAGGCAGTGGCTCGGGTGGTTGATGTCCTTGATGATCTTTATGGCCTTCCTGTAACCGGGTGGTGTAGGTGTCCTGGAGGGCAGGTAGTTTGCCCCCGGTGATGCGTTGTGCAGACCTCACTACCCTCTGGAGAGCCTTACGGTTGAGGATGGAGTAGTTGCCGTACCAGGCGGTGATACAGCCCGCCAGGAAGCTCTCGATTGTGCATCTGTAGAAGTTTGTGAGTGCTTTTGGTGACAAGCCGAATTTCTTCAGCCTCCTGAGGTTGAAGAGGCGCTGCTGCGCCTTCTTCACGATGCTGTCTGTGTGAGTGGACCAATTCAGTTTGTCTGTGATGTGTATGCCGAGGAACTTAAAACTTGCTACCCTCTCCACTACTGTTCCATCGATGTGGATAGGGGGTGTTCCCTCTGCTGTTTCCTGAAGTCCACAATCATCTCCTTAGTTTTGTTGACGTTGAGTGTGAGGTTATTTTCCTGACACCACACTCCGAGGGCCCTCACCTCCTCCCTGTAGGCCGTCTCGTCGTTGTTGGTAATCAAGCCTACCACTGTTGTGTCGTCCGCAAACTTGATGATTGAGTTGGAGGCGTGCGTGGCCACGCAGTCATGGGTGAACAGGGAGTACAGGAGAGGGCTCAGAAAGCACCCTTGTGGGGCCCCAGTGTTGAGTATCAGCGGGGTGGAGATGTTGTTGCCTACCCTCACCACCTGGGGGCGGCCCGTCAGGAAGTCCAGTACCCAGTTGCACAGGGCAGGGTCTCGAGCTTGATGACGAGCTTGGAGGGTACTATGGTGTTGAATGCCGAGCTGTAGTCGATGAACAGCATTCTCACATAGGTATTCCTCTTGTCCAAATGGGTTAGGGCAGTGTGCAGTGTGGTTGAGATTGCATCGTCTGTGGACCTATTTGGGTGGTAAGCAAATTGGAGTGGGTCTAGGGTGTCAGGTAGGGTGGAGGTGATATGGTCCTTGACTAGTCTCTCAAAGCACTTCATGATGACGGAAGTGAGTGCTACGGGGCGGTAGTCGTTTAGCTCAGTTACCTTAGCTTTCTTGGGAACAGGAACAATGGTGGCCCTCTTGAAGCATGTGGGAACAGCAGACTGGTATAGGGATTGATTGAATATGTCCGTAAACACACCGGCCAGCTGGTCTGCGCATGCTCTGAGGGCGCGGCTGGGGATGCCGTCTGGGCCTGCATCCTTGCGAGGGTTAACACGTTTAAATGTCTTACTCACCTCGGCTGCAGTGAAGGAGAGTCCGCATGTTTTCGTTGCAGGCCGTGTCAGTGGCACTGTATTGTCCTCAAAGCGGGCAAAAAAGTTATTTAGTCTGCCTGGGAGCAAGACATCCTGGTCCGTGACTGGGCTGGATTTCTTCTTGTAGTCCGTGATTGACTATAGACCCTGCCACATGCCTCTTGTGTCTGAGCTGTTGAATTGAGATTCTACTTTGTCTCTGTACTGACGCTTAGCTTGTTTGATAGCCTTGCGGAGGGAATAGCTGCACTGTTTGTATTAGGTCATGTTACCAGTCACCTTGCCCTGATTAAAAGCAGTGGTTCGCGCTTTCAGTTTCACGCGAATGCTGCCATCAATCCACGGTTTCTGGTTAGGGATTGGTTTAATCGTCGCTATGGGAAAGACATCTTCAACACACGTTCTAATGAACTCGCACACCGAATCAGCGTATTCGTCAATATTGTTATCTGACGCAATACGAAACATATCCCAGTCCACGTGATGGAAGCAGTCTTGGAGTGTGGAGTCAGCTTGGTCGGACCAGCGTTGGACAGACCTCAGCGTGGGAGCCTCTTGCTTTAGTTTCTGTCTGTAGGCAGGGATCAACAAAATGGAGTCGTGGTCAGCTTTTCCGAAAGGAGGGCGGGGCAGGGCCTTATATGCGTCGCGGAAGTTAGAGTAACAATGATCCAAGGTTTTTCCACCCCTGGTTGCGCAATCGATATGCTGATAAAATTTAGGGAGTCTTGTTTTCAGATTAGCCTTGTTAAAATCCCCAGCTACAATGAATGCAGCCTCCGGATAAATGGATTCCAGTTTGCAAAGAGTCAAATAAAGTTTGTTCAGAGCCATCGATGTGTCTGCTTGGGGGGGATATATACGGCTGTGATTATAATCGAAGAGAATTCTCTTGGTAGATAATGCGGTCTACATTTGATTGTGAGGAATTCTAAATCAGGTGAACAGAAGGATTTGAGTTCCTGTATGTTTCTTTCATCACACCATGTCTCGTTAGCCATAAGGCATACGCCCCCGCCCCTCTTCTTACCAGAAAGATGTTTGTTTCTGTCGGCGCGATGCGTGGAGAAACCCGCTGGCTGCACCGCCTCCGATAGAGTCTCTCCAGTGAGCCATGTTTCCGTGAAGCAAAGAACGTTACAGTCTCTGATGTCCCTCTGGAATGCTACCCTTGCTCGGATTTCATCAACCTTGTTGTCAAGAGACTGGACAATGGCGAGAAGAATGCTAGGGAGTGGTGCACGATGTGCCCGTCCCCGGAGTCTGACCAGAAGACCGCCTCGTTTCCCTCTTTTTCGGAGTCGTTTTTTTGGGTCGCTGCATGGGAACCATTCCGTTGTCCTGTTTGAAAGGCAGAACACAGGATCCGCGTCGCGAAAAACATATTCTTGGTCGTACTGATGGTGAGTTGACGCTGATCTTATATTCATTAGTTCTTCTCGACTGTATGTAATGAAACCTAAGATGACCTGGGGTACTAATGTAAGAAATAACACGTAAAAAAAAAAAAACACTGCATAGTTTCCTAGGAACGCGAAGCGAGGCGGCCATCTCTGTCGGCGCCACAAAGTGGGATGGAGGGAGTGAGTGAGAAACAACAAAGTGGGATGGAGGGAGTGAGTGAGAAACAACAAAGTGGGATGCAGGGAGTGAGTGAGAAACAACAAAGTGGGATGCAGGGAGTGAGTGAGAAACAACAAAGTGGGATGCAGGGAGTGAGTGAGAAACAACAAAGTGGGATGCAGGGAGTGAGTGAGAAACAACAAAGTGGGATGCAGGGAGTGAGTGAGAAACAACAAAGTGGGATGCAGGGAGTGAGTGAGAAACAACAAAGTGGGATGAGGGAGTGAGTGAGAAACAACAAAGTGGGATGCAGGGAGGAGAAACAACAAAGTGGGATGAGGGAGTGAGAAACAACAAAGTGGGATGGAGTGAGAAACAACAAAGTGGGATGAGGGAGTGAGTGAGAAACAACAAAGTGGGATGGAGGGAGTGAGTGAGAAACAACAAAGTGGGATGCAGGGAGTGAGTGAGAAACAACAAAGTGGGATGAGGGAGTGAGAAACAACAAAGTGGGATGGAGGGAGTGAGAAACAACAAAGTGGGATGGAGGGAGTGAGAAACAACAAAGTGGGATGAGGGAGTGAGTGAGAAACAACAAAGTGGGATGCAGGGAGTGAGTGAGAAACAACAAAGTGGGATGCAGGGAGTGAGTGAGAAACAACAAAGTGGGATGCAGGGAGTGAGTGAGAAACAACAAAGTGGGATGCAGGGAGTGAGTGAGAAACAACAAAGTGGGATGGAGGGAGTGAGTGAGAAACAACAAAGTGGGATGCAGGGAGTGAGTGAGAAACAACAAAGTGGGATGAGGGAGTGAGAAACAACAAAGTGGGATGGAGGGAGTGAGAAACAACAAAGTGGGATGAGGGAGTGAGTGAGAAACAACAAAGTGGGATGCAGGGAGTGAGTGAGAAACAACAAAGTGGGATGCAGGGAGTGAGTGAGAAACAACAAAGTGGGATGCAGGGAGTGAGTGAGAAACAACAAAGTGGGATGCAGGGAGTGAGTGAGAAACAACAAAGTGGGATGCAGGGAGTGAGTGAGAAACAACAAAGTGGGATGAGGGAGTGAGTGAGAAACAACAAAGTGGGATGAGGGAGTGAGAAACAACAAAGTGGGATGGAGGGAGTGAGTGAGAAACAACAAAGTGGGATGAGGGAGGGAGTGAGAAACAACAAAGTGGGATGGAGGGAGTGAGAAACAACAAAGTGGGATGAGGGAGGAGTGAGAAACAACAAAGTGGGATGAGGGGGAGTGAGAAACAACAAAGTGGGATGGAGGGAGTGAGAAACAACAAAGTGGGATGAGGGAGTGAGAAACAACAAAGTGGGATGAGGGAGTGAGAAACAACAAAGTGGGATGAGGGAGGAGTGAGAAACAACAAAGTGGGATGAGGGAGTGAGAAACAACAAAGTGGGATGGAGGGAGTGAGAAACAACAAAGTGGGATGGAGGGAGTGAGAAACAACAAAGTGGGATGGGAGTGAGAAACAACAAAGTGGGATGAGGGAGTGAGAAACAACAAAGTGGGATGGAGGGAGGGAGAAACAACAAAGTGGGATGAGGGAGTGAGAAACAACAAAGTGGGATGGAGGGAGTGAGAAACAACAAAGTGGGATGGAGGGAGTGAGAAACAACAAAGTGGGATGGAGGAGTGAGAAACAACAAAGTGGGATGAGGGAGGAGAAACAACAAAGTGGGATGAGGGAGTGAGAAACAACAAAGTGGGATGAGGGAGTGAGAAACAACAAAGTGGGATGGAGGGAGTGAGAAACAACAAAGTGGGATGGAGGAGTGAGAAACAACAAAGTGGGATGAGGGAGGGGAGAGAAACAACAAAGTGGGATGGAGGGAGGGAGAAACAACAAAGTGGGATGAGGGAGTGAGAAACAACAAAGTGGGATGGAGGGAGTGAGAAACAACAAAGTGGGATGGAGGGAGTGAGAAACAACAAAGTGGGATGGAGGGAGTGAGAAACAACAAAGTGGGATGGAGGGAGTGAGAAACAACAAAGTGGGATGAGGGAGGGAGAAACAACAAAGTGGGATGAGGGAGTGAGAAACAACAAAGTGGGATGGAGGGAGTGAGAAACAACAAAGGGGATGGAGGGAGTGCGTGAGAAACAACAAAGCGGGATGGAGGGAGTGAGAAACAACAAAGTGGGATGGAGGAGTGAGAAACAACAAAGTGGGATGGAGGGAGTGAGAAACAACAAAGGGGATGAGGGAGGAGTGAGAAACAACAAAGTGGGATGGAGGGAGTGAGAAACAACAAAGGGGGATGAGGGAGTGAGTGAGAAACAACAAAGTGGAATGAGGGATGAGAAACAACAAAGGGGGATGGAGGAGTGAGAAACAACAAAGTGGGATGGGGGGAGTGAGAAACAACAAAGTGGGATGAGGGAGTGAGTGAGAAACAACAAAGTGGGATGGAGGGAGTGAGAAACAACAAAGTGGGATGGAGGGAGTGAGAAACAACAAAGTGGGATGGAGGGAGTGAGAAACAACAAAGTGGGATGAGGGGAGTGAGAAACAACAAAGTGGGATGAGGGAGTGAGAAACAACAAAGTGGGATGGAGGGAGTGAGAAACAACAAAGTGGGATGGAGGGAGTGAGAAACAACAAAGTGGGATGGAGGGAGTGAGAAACAACAAAGTGGGATGAGGGAGTGAGAAACAACAAAGTGGGATGAGGGAGTGAGAAACAACAAAGTGGGATGGAGGGAGTGAGAAACAACAAAGTGGGATGAGGGAGTGAGAAACAACAAAGTGGGATGGAGGGAGGAGAAACAACAAAGTGGGATGGAGGGAGGAGAAACAACAAAGTGGGATGGAGGGAGGGAGAAACAACAAAGTGGGATGGAGGGAGGAGAAACAACAAAGTGGGATGGAGGGAGGAGAAACAACAAAGTGGGATGGAGGGAGGGAGAAACAACAAAGTGGGATGGAGGGAGGGATTAACAACAAAGTGGGATGGAGGAGGGAGAAACAACCTGGGTGAGAACATTACTTCATAAAGGCTTCCATCACTCCAGCGATCTGGAACATTGAGCACCACTGCCCATGAGAAGACAGAGAAAGGGGAGAGAGGAAGGGGGGGGGGGTGGAGACCTCTTTCCCCTCAATGTCCTACAGGTACCATGAACAATGCACATTTACTAATAATGACAAACTTCTGGTAGCAGACATTTTAGAAAATGAACACAGGTCTCAAACAATCTCTAAAGCACAAGCCCACCTGTTAATGTGTAGTCAGCTAATGTTTATCTTTCAAGTTTAGCCAACTTGGAAATATTTATTAGCTAATGAGGTAATACAGTTGAATTGTTATGAACGTAACCTTTTGTCTTTCTCCAACAGTTTAAACAGCATGTTGGCCTGTCCACTTTGTTCAGATGTTGAAATCAAGTGGCCTACCGTATTTCTCAGAATGAGAACGAGTTGCTAATTCCTTATAAATCTTCTTACAGCTACCCCCCTACTTTTTTCAATTTCCGCCTGAAGACATACCCAAATCTAACTGCCTGTAGCTCAGGCTCAGAACCAAGGATATGCATATTCTTGATTTCATTTGAAAGAAAACACTCTGAAGTTTGTGTAAATGTGAATTGAATGTAGGATAATGTTACACAATAGATCTGGTTTAGATAAAACAATGAAAAAAACATACGTTTCTTCATTTTTATTGTTGTATCATCTTTAAAATGAACAAGACAAAACAAAACATTCAGATAGGATGATGGGGACAATCAGTGAAAAACATAAGAGGGCAACAGTATTTGTGCAACATTTCAGAATGATAACTTCCAAAATGAGTGTGCTACATGACATTTATCATGAAGCCACCCAGGTGTCCCACACAAGTAGCCCAAATGTACCCAAAGTGGCCAAATTGGTGAAGTTATACATTTTGAATGGAATAACTATATACAAAATACCAAAATGGTATTCTTTTTTTTTCTTCAATTTAAAGTTTTATTAAGTTTTCTTGTTTTTCAATCAACCAACAAAACACATTCCACATTCACAGATGTGACAGGCTTTAAAAAAAGAAAAAGTAAAAAAAATAATACTTTTGAAAAAATAAAAATACAATTAAAATGAATGATTAAGAAAAATAAATGCTTTTATTTGACTTTATCTATTTATTTTCCTTGGTGCATATACACACACACACACACACACACACACACACACACACACACACACACACACACACACACACACAAAAACTAAATTAAAATAAAAACACACAAAAAAACATAACACTTGCAGCAGCACTATCAAGGTTCTTATCGGCTATTTCAAGCATTCGCTGAGACGACGGGCCAATAATTCCTTTTTAGGTTTTACAGTACCTTACACAACATGTATCTGCGCATTTCCCTAGTCACCCCGTTCACTCTGTCCAGTTTGAAATATAGTTGAATAGTGGAGACCAGAGTCTATCAAACTGTCTCTTGTGGAGGTCATAAGTGAGCTTTTCAAGAGGAAGAAAGTCAACAATCTGGTCAATCCACATTTTAAATGTAGGAGGGGTATTAGAGGCCCACAATAGAAGAATACATTTCTTAGCAAAGTATGTAATAGTAATAAGCACATTTTCTCTGTCAGGATCAAGAACAAAGTCCTGCTGGGCATTAAGAAGATAGATACACGGGGTCATATCAAACTGTACCTCTAGTATTTTCTGTGCAGCAGTATGTACAGATTGACAGAATCTGGCAATCTCTCTACAGCTCCAAAATACATGCATATAGGTTCCACTTTCAGAGGTACATCTTTTACAGTTAGGAGACATATCTGTTTTCATTCTATGGAGTCTCAAAGGAGTATAATAAAATTTGTACAAAAATTTGTAATTAGATTCTTTCATTTTTACACTGGTAGAGGAGCAGTATACCCTGTCGCAAACCTCCGCCCATAACTCATCACTGATAGTCAGACCAAGGTCCTTTTCCCAGATTATTTTCAAAGGAGTAAAAGAGGAGCTTCCTTTCTCAGAAAGGAGTCTATAGATGTAAGATATTTTGCCTTTAATGGATTGTGCTGTGACAAGAAGGGTTTCAACTTCATTCAACTGAGTTCTAAACCTCCTCTTGGAGGTATATGAGGAAATTACATGTCTAATTTGAAGATATTTTAAAAAAAAATGGGATCTTGGTACATCAAATTCACTGCAGAGCTCTTGAAAGGATTTCAGTGTAGTGGTTTTCTGATGAAATAGGTCTGAAAAGGTCCTGATTCCTAGAGTATGCCAAAGATTAAAGTTGGCATCCCTCAGGGCTTTTGGCAAGTCTGGGTTGCCTACTATAGGCGAGTGAGAACATATTTGGGAGGAAATGCCCAGGTATTTCGTCCCTCCACGCTAGTAGGGTGCTGTAAATCACAAAGGTTTTGGCTATGTTGCCCACTTCACTAAAGTTATTAATGAATATAATTGAGCTTAAGGGCAATGAACCACAGAACTGGGCTTCTATCTGAATCCACGTTGACTCGTCTGTTTGTGATCCATGTTAGCATGTTGCGGATTTGGGCAGACCAGTAGTACAATTGAAGGGAGGGAAGGGCAAGACCACCCTTAGATTCAGGTTTCGATAGAGTGGAAAACTTGATCCTAGGTTTTTTATTGCCCCATATAAATTTGGTGATACTTTGGTTAGTTGTTTTGAAGAAGGAAACTGGGAGATAGCATGGGAGCATCTGAAATAAGTAGTTCAGTCTAGGGAGGACGTTCATACGGATTACATTAATTCTTCCTACTAAGCTAATTGGGAGGGAGATCCAGGTTTGGAGATCGTTCTTGATTCGATCCAGGAGTGGAAGATAATTTTCCTTAAAAAGGCTATTCAGATCTGGTGTTATGAAGATTCCGAGGTATTGAAACCCCTGTGTTTTCCATTGGAAAGGACAAAGTGTCTTCAGAGCTAGTGAGTGTAATATTGAGAGGGCAGACAGTGGATTTGTTCAAATTGATCTTATAACCTGAAAACTTGCCATACTGAGCAATTGTGTCTAAAATGAGAGGGAGGGATTTCTCAGGGTTGGATATGTAGAGCAAGACATCATCCGCGTAAAGCGAAATCTTGTGTTGCAGGCCGCCTGCAGAAACACCCATAATACTTGAATTGCTCCTTATCAGCTCTGTCAGAGGCTCCGCCCCCAACAAGTAGAGCAGCGGGGACAGCGAGCACCCTTGTCTTGTGCCCCGTTCCAGAGGGAATCTGTCAGTTCAGTCCATTAGTAGTCACCATGGCATTTGGATGAGAGTATAGTGATTTGATCCATTTAATAAAATTTGGGCCCATATTGAACTTTTCTAAGACTGAAAACAGAAAGCTCCACTCCATCCTGTCAAACGCCTTCTCAGCATCCAGTGAAGCCAGCAGGACAGGGGTCTTCTGTGCGTTTACTTGATCAATAATATCAAAAAGACGGCGAATGTTATCAGAAGAGTATCTGTCTCTAATAGATCCAGTTTGGTCCGCTTTTATTATTTTGGGAAGAAGAGTGTTTAGTCTTTTGGCGAGCAATTTGGTAATTATTTTATAGTCGAAATCCAACAAGCTTATGGGCCGGAAGGACGAGCAGGATAGGGGGTCCTTGTCCTTTTTTAGCAACACTGTAATGCGAGCTGTGTGCATTGAGTCTGGGAGAACTCCGTTTTTGCAAAGATCCTCCAGCATCGGCATGAAGATAGGGCTGAGCTGGGGCCAAAAAGCTTTGTAGAACTCTCTGGGGAATCCATCTGGGCCTGGGGACTTATTAGGTGGCATGGAGGTAATTGCCTCCAGGATCTCCTCAGGAGTGAAGGGGGAGTTGAGATCTTCTTGGTCGGTCTCTGATAGTTTAGGTAGCGAGATTCCCTCTAGGAAAGAGTGGAGTTCTGCCTCCGTGTGTTTTCTCTCAGAGGTATATAGTTTGCAGTAAAAATCATGAAAAGTTAAATTGATCTTTTTTGGGAATTTTTTGTGACCTCGTCCTCTGCTGTTCGGATAGCCATGATTGTACGCTCTGACTGCTCCTTTTTTAATTGGTAAGCAAGCAATCTACTGGGCCTATTGCTATACTCATGGTATTTCTGTTTAGTAAAGAAAACTTTTTTTTATCTCCCGAGTGTAGTCCAAATTCAGTTTGGCTTTGGCTGCTTTAAGTTGACTCCAGGAGGTGCTGTCTAGGGATTGTTTATGTATTTTTTCACAGCATTCCAGCCCTCTCTCAAGATCTAGCCTGTGTGCTTCCATTGCTTTTTTCTTAGAGGAAGCATATGCAATTAGATGACCTCTTAGTGTGGCTTTAGCAGCGTCCCACATTGTGGCCGGAGAAACAGGAGAATCTTTATTGTCTTGTGTGTAGTTGTCTATCCATGTAGTTACCAATGTATGGAACGCTTCGTTTGATAGCATGGAGGTGTTGAATTTCCAGCTCTTTGACCTCGGGATGTTTTTGCAGAGGTCAAAGCGGAGGTGGACAAAGGCGTGATCTGAAAGTGCTATGGGTCCGATTGTACAAGTGGCTGAATTTATGAAACTCTTTGGGATAAAAATGTAATCTATACGGGAGTAGGTGTTATGGACATTAGAGTAGTATGTATAGTCCATAGATGAGCTATTAGTCTCTCTCCAGATATCTATCAGTCCCATCTCTTTAGTAAGAGAGTTCAACATCTTTGCGGATCTAGGATTTGTGGTGGGGACTTGAGATGATTTGTGGTTGGGTTGGGTTAAGGGTACAATTAAAATCTCCAGCCACCATGCCAAAGGAGACACAATGCTCATTGAACAGGGTTATAATTTTTGACATGAAGGCAGGAGTATCTGTGTTAGGGGCGTATATGTTTAATATAGTAATTGGTTGACCATATAGTGACCCAGTTATCAAAAGAAATCTCCCCTCCGGATCAGATATGTTTTTGTCAATTATGAATGGAACATTTTTATGCATAAGTATGGCTGTGCCTCTACTGTTTGATTCGAAAGATGAGAAATACACCTGTCCCACCCAAGCTCTGCGGAGTTTGGCATGTTCAGCATCACAGAGGTGTGTCTCTTGTAATAGCGCGGTGTCTGCTTTTTCCTTTTTTAGAGCACATAGTATCTTTTTTCGTTTTATTGCATGACCTAGACCATGGCAGTTCCATGTCAATAGATTTAAGGTACTAGTCATCGTCATCGAACAGTAATCGAACTTTAGTGCAAGTCATCTCTGGGTAAAAGTGGATAGTAGTTACAGCTGCGTTCACATAAAAGGAAAATAAATGGTGTACATAAAATAATCATCTCTGAACACCCCAGCTGAGTTCCCAAACAACTCAACACATCCCGTTGGATCTATTACCCCCGCTCAGTCTCAATTCTGTGTTCCGAATAAAACAAAAACCGGGAACAGTTAGCAACGCACAACGTCTCCCTCTCCCCACCAAAGAAATGCCTCATCCTCTCCACCCCGCATTAAGTAAATAACACAGTTGCCCTCGTCCAGACCACAGTAAAATAAAATCAAAAATAAAATCAATAGCCCAGCCTACATATACCTCCCAAGGGACATAGGGAACCCCAAGTAATAATAGCCAAAAAAAACAGGGAAATAAAAGTAGGCTGAAACATTAGTAGGCCTAGGTTAGGCTATACAGCCCATCCCTCTCAGTTAAAGGAAAATAAATATAAATTGGACGGCTATAATGACTTTTAGGGGGTGGGTCTCTGGATATCGGCTATATGTCGTCTTACCTCCTTTAGTAATGGCATTAATCGCATTTAGTCATTGGTCTGTTTCTCATTGGCCAGGATTGTCTTTCAAAAAACGTTTTGCCTCTTCGGGAGTTTTGAAGTGTCGCAAGGCTCCTTGGTGAAGAATCCTGAGCTCGTTTGGGTATTTGAATCCCCTGAAGATGCCTCGGTCAATGGAGTATTTCTTCACTTCGTCAAATTCTCGGCACTTTCGGCGTATTCCAGCTGACAGGTCCTGGTGTAAAGCGAGTTTGGCGTTTCCCACTGTGATGGTGTTGTTTTTCGCCGCCTGTAGGACTCGTTCCTTGTCGGTGAATCTCAGGAAACGTATGGTGATTGGGCGCGGTGGTTGTCTGGCTGCTGGTGGGGGCCTCAGTGCTCGGTGAGCTCTCTCGAGTTCTATGGGCCTGTCGGTGGACAGGTGGAGCCACTCGGGAAGTTTGTCTTGCAGGTAGCGGATCAGTGGCATGTTTCCCTCTTCTTTTTTGCCCAGATTGAATAGAACACAATTAATCCTTCGCCCCGTTTTCCAGGTCCTCTGTTTTCTCTTCCAGATGCTTGATTTTCTTTTTAGCATATGCTATTGTTTCCATGGCATCTGTCAATAAGTTTTCCATGGATAGGATTCGCCCCTCTGCCTCAACCATAAACGCGGGGCGCCTGGACATCTTGTTGTTGATGTCAGGCAAAGCGTTTTCCAGGATTGTCACCTTGCCCCCCTATTGCACTGAGCTGAGAGTTAATGGCATCTAATTTAGTGTTTAGTTCTGTACGTTGGGATCTCAACTCAGAAAGGATGTCTTCGACAGAGTGCGAGGTTGGCATTCGTTGTGCCTCGTGGGGGAGCGGGTTCTCTTGCTCCTGGCTAATGGCGCTAGTTTTTTCTGAAGCTAGCTTCTTCTTGGAGGCTTTTTCCATCGCTAATACTCGAGTCCGGGTAAAAATGTCACCTGTAGTGTCGCCTTTTGTAGCCGCCATGACTTTTTCTTACTAAAGCTAAATGAGTTTGAACTTGGAGTGGAGGTAAGATTAGGAATTGGAAACTACTTGTGCAGAGCTCTTAGTTCATGCGGCCATCTCGTCCAAGGGTCACGTGATCCCCCCCAAAATGGTATTCTAACACACCCCCCCCAAAAAATGGAGAAAAAACATGAAACAAATACACTGCTCAAAAAAAAAGGGAACACTAAAATAACACAAGTCAAACAAGTCAAAATGAGGCTCAGTAGTGTGTGTGGCCTCCACGTGCCTCTATGACCTCCCTACAACGCCTTGGCATGCTCCTGATGAGGTGGCGGATGGTCTCCTGAGGGATCTCCTCCCAGACCTGGACTAAAGCATCCGCCAACTCCTGGACAGTCTGTGGTGCAATGTGGCGTTGGTGGATGGAGCGAGACATGATGTCCCAGATGTGCTCAATTGGATTTAGGTCTGGGGAACGGGCGGGCCAGTCCATAACATTAATGCCTTCCTCTTGCAGGAACTGCTGACACACTCCAGCCACATGAGGTCTAGCATTGTCTTGCATTTGGAGGAACCCAGGGCCAACCGCACCAGCATATGGTCTCATAAGGGGTCTGAGGATCTCATCTCGGTACCTAATGGCAGTCAGGCTCCCTCTGGCGAACACATGGAGGGCTGTGCGGCCCCCCCAAAGAAATGCCACCCCACGACTGACCCACCGCCAAACCGGTCATGCTGGAGGATGTTGCAGGCAGCAACTCAAAATCAAATCAAATTTATTTATATAGCCCTTCGTACATCAGCTGATATCTCAAAGTGCTGTACAGAAACCCAGCCTAAAACCCCAAACAGCAAGCAATGCAGGTGTAGAAGCACGGTGGCTAGGAAAAACTCCCTAGAAAGGCCAAAACCTAGCAGCAGAACGTTCTCTACATCGTCTGTCACATGTGCTCAGTGTGAACCTGCTTTCATCTGTGAAGAGCACAGGGCGCCAGTGGCGAATTTGCCAATCCTGGTGTTCTCTGGCAAATGCCATACGTCCTGCAAGGTGTTGGGCTGTAAGCACAACCCCTACCTGTGGACGTCGGGCCCTCATACCACCCTCATGGAGTCTGTTTCTGACCGTTTGAGCAGACACATTTACATTTGTGGCCTGCTGGAGGTCATTTTGCAGGGCTCTGGCAGTGCTCCTCCTTGCACAAAGGCGGAGGTAGCGGTCCTGCTGCTGGGTTGTTGCCCTCCTACGGCCTCCTCCACGTCTCCTGATGTACTGGGGCCTGTCTCCTGGTAGCGCCTCCATGCTCTGGACACTACGCTGACAGACACAGCAAACCTTCTTGCCAGATCTCGCATTGATGTTCCATCCTGGATGAGCTGCACTACCTGAGCCACTTGTGTGGGTTGTAGACTCCGTCTCATGCTACCACTAGAGTGAAAGCACTGCCAGCATTCAAAAGTGACCAAAACATCAGCCAGGAAGCATAGGAACTGAGAAGTGGTCTTTGGTCACCACCTGCAGAACCACTCCTTTATTGGGGGTGTCTTGCTAATTGCCTATAATTTCTACCTGTTGTCTATTCCATTTGCACAACAGCATGTGAAATGTATTGTCAATCAGTGTTGCTTCCTAAGTGGACAGTTTTATTTCACAGAAGTGTGATTGACTTGGAGTTACATTGTGTTGTTTAAGTGTTCCCTTTATTTTTTTGAGCAGTGTATATACATTTACAATATAACACTTTCTATATTTGGAAGACCCTCAGTCCTCTACACAATATTGTGCTGCTGATGCCAGGTGCCATAGCAGTCTCTTTCTTCTGTAATGCAGAGGGTCACCAAGCATGTGGTGCAGGTGATGGGGGACTTCATTTAGCAAAGAACACAGCGACGCCTCCATGCTGTGCCCTTTTGGCCCTGAGGCACATCCATGCCTGCAGAAATAAATTTGGGCAGATGAACACCACTTGTGGCAGGAGCTGGATGAACCTTCAGTGGGGGATGGACACCTTGGCACTGGGGGCTCCCATTCGGATTCAGTGTCACTGTGAAAGAAAATGTTCAGTTAGAATAGTTTCACATATGAGCCCTGTATCAACAGGTATAATAAACAGATATATATAGAGTACAGGGAACACAAGGTTGAATATATTATTATAGACCTGCTAGATCTGTCTTGTTTATATTATGACAGACCAGCTAGATCTACTGTCCATTTTATATTATGACATTTCAGCTAGATCTACTGTCTTTATTATATTACAACAGACCAGCTGTATCTACTGTCTCCATTTCACTTTGGCCATTGTTGTGGGCCTGCACAGCTTCAAATAGGCTATTTCATTTCACAAATAATATTTTATATTATTAATTTCAAACAACGGCATTGGCATGAGAAAAACTTACCAGTCCAAAACGATGTCCTCTCCGTTCAAAAAAATATTCCTCCATTTTGGAATCGCTAAATGAATCGTCCTCCAACAATCTCTGTCGCATTTTCCCGATCAATTTCTTCTAAAATTGTGTGTACATCTGTATATCTAGACTTAGATTTAGCTTTCCCCAACTTAGTCGCCATACTGATTGATATATAGACAGCTGAAGCTGCGCTTTACCAAAACAACGCTGTGCGTAACATGCGTTGCTCCTTCCGGTATGAAACTTCAATGGCGAATGACCCTCTTTACGCCGGAGTTTACTACATGGGTTGGTCTTCCAACACATGAACATTAAATATTGCCGTTTACCTCAGCTCATTGGCTATCTACCTAGCTAGATTTCAAGATGATCAGTGGTCATTGGGTTAAAATACAGTCAATCAACGAAACAGCGGTCTTATCATTGGTGCACAATGATGTCATTACTTGTTTTCAAATCGGTTTCTTTCAGTCAATACGTCCCGCGAAATGGCCCATCAGGTTTGGTTGTGTTAAACAAACTAGTTGATTGCAATGAAACCAAACATGACTGGAAAAGTCACGTTTCGTGTGTGTATTTACATTGAATGTGTCATTGAAAATGGAATGAGACGGAATTCACGACACAAGCGGTTCACAAAATGTTTCGTGTTAGGCTATAAAAACGGATTTTATCAAACAAAAGAACATTCATTGTGTAACAATGAGCATTGGAATTGCAAACAGAGGAAGATCGTCAAAGGTAAACAATTTATTTTATTGCAGTTTGTGATTATGGTATGCCTGTGCTGGTTGAAATAGTTGTTTTTTATGGGGCTCTATCCTCAGATAATCACATTGTATACTTTCGCAGTAAATCCTTTTTTAAATCTGACAATGCAGTTGGATTAGCAAGATTCTAGGCTTTCGAAACATGTGAGACACTTGTATTTTCATGAATGTTTAATATGACTATTTATGTAGCGATCACCGTATGTTGTCGAATTTCATCCCGCTAACGGGTTCTGTGCGCAGAGGTTAAATAGTGTTTTATGCTTACTGCACATTTATAAAACAGACTAGACAGCTAGTGTTTCGTTAAAATGCTGCTAGTGGTATGTGGTACTGCAATCCCGCTCACGACGAACTGAGCATTCATTTTCCAGAATCAGTGTTGGTTGATTCTCCTGTTTCAGTAGTGTCTGCTCTGAGTGCAGTTTGAGGAGTTGAGATAGAAAAAGGGTCTAGTTAAAAGGTTACCTCCTCTATTACAGTAAAATAATGTCTCAATGTGTTTCAGTCTCCATATGACCCATTCTGTTTTACCAAACCTCAAAATCAAACAGCAAGTTGTCAGAGAGAAAAGTGATCTCTCATCTTTGTTGTTGTTAGTGGCAGGGGAGGAGCTTGGTGTGTGGGGGGGAGGAGCTTGATGTGTGGGGGAGGAGCTTGGTGTGGGGGAGGAGCTTGGTGTGGGGGAGGAGCTTGGCGTGTGGGGAGGAGCTTGGTGTGTGGGGAGGAGCTTGGTGTGTGGGGAGGAGCTTGGTGTGTGGGGAGGAGCTTGGTGTGTGGGGAGGAGCTTGGTGTGTGGGGAGGAGCTTGGTGTGTGGGGAGGAGCCTGTTGTGTGGGGGAGGAGCTTGGTGTGTGGGTAAATGGGAAGGTGCACACAGCACAGAAGGCGCGAAGGAGCAGAGAACAAAGCGACATCATCAACCCCTATTACCAGCCTGTTCAACCTCTCATATCGTCTGAGATCCCCAAGGAATGGAAAGCTGCCGCGGTCATCCCCCTGTTCAAAGGGGGAGACACCCCTGGACCCAAACTGTTACAGACCTATATCCATCCTGCCCTGCCTATCTAAGGTCTTCGAAAGCCAAGTCAACAAACAGATCACTGACCATCTCGAATCCCACCGTACATTCTCCGCTGTGCAATCTGGATTCCGAGCCGGTCACGGGTGCACCTCAGCCACGCTCAAGGTACTAAACAATATCATAACCGCCATCGATAAAAGACAGTACTGTGCAGCCATCTTCATCGACCTGGCCAAGGCTTTCGACTCTGTCAATCACCATATTCTTATCGGCAGACTCAGTAGCCTCGGTTTTCTAATGACTGCCTTGCCCATTTCTCCAACTACTTTGCAGACAGAGTTCAGTGTGTCAAATCGGAGGGCATGTTGTCCAGTTCTCTGGCAGTCTCTATGGGGGTGCCACAGGGTTCAATTCTCGGGCCGACTCTTTTCTCTGTGTATATCAATGATGTTGCTCTTGCTGCGGGCGATTCCCCGATCCACCTCTAAGCAGACGACACCATTCTGTATACTTCTGGCTCTTCCGTGGACACTGTGCTATCTAACCTCCAAACGAGCTTCAATGCCATACAACACTCCTTCCGTGGCCTCCAACTGCTCTCAAACGCTAGTAAAACCAAATGCATGCTTTTCAACCGTTCACTGCCTGCACCCGCACGCCCGACTAGCATCACCACACCGGATGGTTCCGACCTAGAATATGTGGACATCTATGAGTACCTAGGTGTCTGGCTAGACTGTAAACTCTCCTTCCAGACTCGTATCAAACATCTCCAATCCCAAATCAAATCTAGAATCGTCTTTCTATTTCGCAACAAAGCCTCCTTCACTCACGGCGCCAAACTTACCCTAGTAAAACTGACTATCCTACCGATCCTCGACTTTGGCGATGTCATCGACAAAATAGCTTCCAATACTCTACTCAGCAAACTGGATGCAGTTTATCACAGTGCCATCCGTTTTGTTACTAAAGCACCTTATACCACCCACCACTGCGACCTGTATGCTCTAGTCGGCTGGCCCTCGCTACATATTCGTTGCCAGACCCACTGGCTCCAGGTCATCTACAAGTCCATGCTAGGTAAAGCTCCGCCTTATCTCAGTTCACTGGTCATGATGGCAACACCCACCCGTAGCACGCGCTCCAGCAGGTGTATCTCACTGATCATCCCTAAAGCCAACACCTCATTTGGCTGCCTTTCCTTCCAGTTCTCTGCTGCCTGTGACTGGAACGAATTGCAAAAATCATTGAAGTTGGAGACTTATCTCCCTCACCAACTTTAAACATCTGCTATCTGAGCAGCTAACCGATCGCTGCAGCTGTACATAGTCTATCGGTAAATAGCCCACCCAATTTACCTACCTCATCCCCATACTGTTTTTATTTATTTACTTTTCTGCTCTTATGCACACCAGTATCTCTACCTGCACATGACCATCTGATCATTTATCACTCGTGTTAATCTGCTAAATTGTAATTATTCGCCTACCTCCTCATGCCTTTTGCACACAATGTATATAGATATTTATTTTTTAATGTAAAAAAATTCTACTGTGTTATTGACTTGTTTATTGTTTACTCCATGTGTAACTCTGTGTTGCTGTCTGTTCACACTGCTATGCTTTATCTTAGCCAGGTCGCAGTTGTAAATGAGAACTTGTTCTCAACTAGCCTACCTGGTTAAATAAAGGTGAAATAAAAAAATAAACATTAGGCCAAGCAGACAAACTTAAACACGTGATTCTTGCGATACAGGCATTTGGAATATCACGCAAAAACATACATTGGAATTAATTGGATACATGGCACAGCACTAACGCCTCCTCCCCTCCACGTTGAATCTCATATTATTCTATACTGTCTCTCATTCACTCCTTTATCCAGCATTAATGGGGCGGCAGGGTAGCCTAGTAGTTAGAGTGTTGGACTAGTAACCGGAAGGTTGCAAGTTCAAACCCCCGAGATGACAAGGTACAAATCTGTCTTTCTGCCCCTGAACAGGCAGTTAACCCACTGTTCCTAGGCCGTCATTGAAAATAAGAATTTGTTCTCAACTGACTTGCCTAGTTAAATAAAAGGTCAAATTAACTCATTTAGTCTCGGTTTCCTCATTACAGACCCAGTGTGGCCTAAGCAGCTCAGACATGCATGTTGTGTCTGCTTAGACCTCTGTCCTCTCTCTGTCTCCTCCACACATACATACAGACTTAAACCCCCCAGGACATCTGGGACCCCCCCACCATCCTATCCTACCCAGCTGCCTTCTACAATCTCCCCCAGTCCCCCCATTCCACTGTGTATCTTTAACGCTGCGTTGTTGGAAAGGGACCAGGAAGTAAACATTTCACTGTTAGTCGACACCTGTTGTTTACAAAGCATGTGACAAATAAAAATGTATTTGAGTAGAGTAAATGGGACATTAGTGGAAGACCTTGTTGTGATCTCTTCCCTTTGTGTCTCCGTGTGCTGTAATTCCGATTGTCATCTCTCCTTCATCCGATGTGTGTGTTGTACTTCCCACACTTCCTACAGGGATAACAGGAAGTGCATCTTGACCCCCCCCCCCCGCCCGTCCTGCTGTCTGTGGTCCTCCAGTCCTTGGTCACTGCTGCTAAACATAGGGATCCTCCTGTCGGTGTCTAACACTCTATTCAGCTTTGTGTTTCTCCCACAGCATGATCCGTTAAATTACCTGCAGCCTCAGATGGC